>NC_140780.1:1744544-1798387 GCF_044657685.1 Stegodyphus dumicola | reverse complement strand
TCACACATCATATGTGGCGGATATTACAGATCCATGCATACTCGGATTGGACTTTTTAAGTAAATACAATTTTTCCTTAGACTTGAAAAACAACAAACTGCTTTCAGGATCTGAAGACATGACTATCCATCCTAAGAAGGGATCCTCACCTGGAAATGCCGACGCTTTGTCCGAAAGAACCAGCTCGAGAAACAGCCGAAATCATGCTAGGGTCGAAAAGAAACACCAGACTACCAGCTATTCTCCATCTCAGATGCTCT
Source organism: Stegodyphus dumicola (assembly GCF_044657685.1). Taxonomy (NCBI): domain Eukaryota; kingdom Metazoa; phylum Arthropoda; class Arachnida; order Araneae; family Eresidae; genus Stegodyphus; species Stegodyphus dumicola. The sequence continues at coordinate 1,798,127 of NC_140780.1, read as the reverse complement.
TCGGTCGAGACCTTCGTCTGCCTTGTGACCGCCTGTTTCATCGCCGTACGGATGCGCCTTCATCGCCTGAGGAACACATCCAAGATGTCAAGGCCCGTTTTGAAGTGATGCACCGTTCCGCTCGAAAGCGAGTGAACTTGGCGACGGAGAAAGTGAAGACCAGATGCGACACAAGAGCTACTAGACAGAGATCCAACAAAGGAGACAAGGTGTGGTTTTGGAACCCAATTCAACGAAAAAGACTGAGCCCTAAATTACAGTCACCTTCGGATGGTCCATATACAGTGCTGAACACGAATGACGTCGTGGTTCGGATCCGTGAGTCTTCGAACTCTTACGAAAGGTTAGCTCATTACTTTGGCCATAGTACGTAATGTAAATAATTGTAAATAGTATCAGACCATGGTCTTTTTTGTTTATAAATGTGTATTTGATTTGATTTGTATTTAGTATTTGATTTGTATTTAGTATTTGATTTGTATTTAGTATTTGTTTTGTATTTAGTATTTGATAGCATTTGATTTGTTTAAGCTAGTTATTGCATTTATTGTTTATATTGTTTGATATTGTAATGTAATGTTTATGCTTCAGTTGCATTTATGCCACAGTTGTAAGTTTAGCTTCCTGTCCAGGGATTGTACTGCCCGGGACGTGCAGTCCTTGGGAAGGGGGCAGTGTTACGAATTTGGTATTTAAAAAGCTAATGTTAATTCAGTTATAAATTAAATGGTTTTACTTCTGGCGCAGTGCAGCGCGTGACGAATATTAAAAGAAAGCTAAGCCAAAAAAAAAATTAAAAATATAAGAGCGCGTGCGTTAAATAAATAAATATCTCTTTTTGATTTCGAGAAAGTGCTGGAAAATTCTAGCGCGTGATTTTAAAATCTTATAAAAGGAGGAAAACATCTCAGTTTGTAGTAGTTGTTTAGTTTGTTGTTGTTTAGAAAACTACTGTTGTTGATTGTAGCGAATTCGCGGATTAGCGTTCTTTAGCTGTTTTGAATTACGTTCTATTGGACATTTGAGTAGTTAAAAGATAACTACTGCGAGATATTGTAATACTGCATGATAATTTGAGAAAATTTAAGCATTTTTGTTGTGATAATAATAAATTTTTGTTCATTTTTCATCGGACTTGTGCATTCATTTCATAACGAACCCGTACGCACGCAACAATATAAAGGAAGTATTATAATCACGAAAATTTTCAAGTATCACATTTCAGTGGAAATATCCATTTTGTCCATATCTGAATCCATTTGGATTATTATTGTGCGACATCTCATACGGACAGAATAAAGACTTCTTCCTTTTCATAGTATATTTTACAATGCATTCAAAAGGGATTTTTTCGTGTTCTCTGTATGTATGTAGATATAATATATGTGTGTATGTATCTCGCATAACTCAAAAACGATTAGCCGAAGAATATTGAAATTTTTCTAAAGAGTAGGCTTGCTTCTCTCTTTATATTGCAGGTTAGCTGTACCAACCGTATATGTATATGCTCACGTATATGTACACCAACATCCTTTATCCGGCTTAAAAGTCCCTACACGACCTTTATTTTTGCAATCGTTGCTTGTAGTAATATACTTCCAGTTATCGAAATGTTTTTAAATCACGAAAATATTCATGTTTTGGCGATGTCAAATATTTAAAAAAATTCTTTTTTGACAAATAAGTAAATCCAAATTTTAATACAGTCTCGCGGTTCGTATACTTACATTTGGGAAAGTTTCATACTTGTTATCTATATAGTATATAAAGAAGAAAGTTTGTGTGTTTGTCCTCTCATAACTCGGTCACTACTATAGCTATCACCACCAAACTTTCTACAATTCTTTTATCGGTCCCGGAATAGGTCGACGTCACTTTTCTCCAAAAAAAAAAAAAAAAAAAAAAAAAAAAAAAAAAAAAAAAGGAGCTAAAATCAGAGCTATAAATTAAAAACTCGGAAAAACGATAATTTTCTTTCTCATTTTCCGAGTGGCAACAGTCTCGCAAGCTGGAGACGAAAATCTGCTTTATTTCGAAAGTTGTTACCATTGCTCTGTTTCAAATCCTAGAGTTTGTTAAAATACGAAAATAGATAAAAGATGAAATAAAAATAGCTTTCCCAAATATTAAATACGTTATTCCCGATTTCGAAAATTCGAGGGAAGCCATTTCGACTATTCTCATCTTAACCACTTTCATGAGCCAAAATACTAATTAAAAATTCTGAAAGTTCTAATTTTCGCACTCATTTTTCCTAGTGGTAACAGTCTCGGGCGTTGGAGATAGAATTGTTTTATTTCGAAATGTGTTGCTACTGCTCGCTTGCAACTCGTACATTTTGTTAATAAAAAAATTTGTAAATTTTACATAACCTATATATATAAAGAAGAATGTCTGTTTGTGTGTTTGTTTGTTTGTTTGCGTTATTGATTTCTGATCAATTATGATAAATATTTTGCGACATTGAATCGACTAAAGTTGAATATAGGTGAAATATTGGATGGAACTTGAGCTGTTATGGCCATTTGATTAGAAAGACGAAAATCACTAAAAGCTGAGTGACATTGCTTCTGATACAATGAGAGAGAATTATATTTTTCTATCGAAATTTTTTATGTGGGGTTGCATATCGCACCAGACTGAAAAATGTATAACTATGAATCGTATTTTTTATATCGTTAGAGAAGGATTACAACGGTATCGTTCTCTTGATTGTTAGATACATTGCTTTCAATCTAACTTAATTGACATCGGGTACTTCCGCTAATAAAGAAATAAAATTAGAAAAAATTCATAAACGCACGACCAAAATTGTGCAGTATACGTAATTTCAAAATCAGCAACTTTCTTTTAGGAATCGGGTATTCAAGTTTGAAAAAGCAATTCGAAGAAATAAATTTAAATGATCAGCAGCAAAAAGTGTGTATATTTTAGTAGGCCTTATAAGGAAATTCACATAACTTATAAGGAACAACACATAAGGCCTTACAAGACCTTATTTGTTGTTCGCCTGAGATTTTTGATTTTAGTGAGCACATAATTTTTCGATTTTTTTCATTCGAAAAAATATGCGTCTGTTTCTCGTACTTTTCTAATATACAGTGAATTATTTCATAAGGGCATTACGCGGAAGTTTCTAATTATTAGTTTATATATAGTATATAGACATTGTCAAACATTCGTTTCCTCCAGATGTAAACCACCTGTTTCTCGACCGGGCCCAAACAGCTTTTTACATATTGTTAACTGCAAACAATCATTCGATTTACTGCATAGTTAAATGGAATGTATTCTGAGAGCTGAAAAATGTCATCTAAGCAATTTGCAATTTGATTCGTTACTAGTAAACCTGAAATCAGTTTCGTTATTTTAACAAGAAAGGGCGTTTTTATGCATAGTGCTGCAAATAGATTAAAGATTTAATAAAAATTAAATTTTAGGTTCGAGTTCCATTTGACGAATATCAAAATGTTTACCTTGAAATATTAATAAAAGTATTTTGAAAATAGGAATGTAATTTTTAATTATTTTAAATCTATGTACTCTAAAGCAAAATGCCGTTACATTAAATATCAGAGGCACAAGTAGAAGATATAGAACTGGATATAAATGGCTAGAAGTAAGAAACAAACAGAAAAGAAAGAGAGAGATCAGAGTAAAATTATTCATGTTAAATTCAAATGGAAAGAATTTGAAAATGCTATATTTCAATAGCTAAGATTTAGTTAACTCTAACAGGGAGAAGTACCTCATATGGGCATAGTATACATCATAAGTGAAGTGGTGAAAGCATACGGTATCGTGTTTTTACTATTTGAACACTTTCGAAGATCTGAATGATGAGTTTATATATGTCAAATACTCTATTAATTACTTATATCTATCTATCTGTAATTATACACGTACTGTCCAGCAATGAATGCTCGATGTATAGGTCACAGCCACTATCCCACCAAAAGAGAAAACTTTCATTTATGAAACTTCCTAGTACGTCTGCCAGGGAAACGAAAACAGGCTTTACATCTAACATTATCCTGCACATTTTTATGAAACATTAACATTTTGATTCGACCCTTTTGTTTTATTTTGTTTTGAGTTTTGTTCAAGCAAACGTTTCGAAAATCATTCCTACTTGTAAATACCTGTTTGTTTCTTGTATGTTTGGGGCACCATTGGTCATGTGGTTAGGATTGCAGAATACTGAGAGTTTTATGGAACTGATCATCCCAATTGTAATTTCCATTATTTATATACAAAAACAATATAGGAGCATGAAAAACACCAATATGGATAGTTTAATAAGACGAAACTTCAGCTCGTAAGTGCTGATAAAAAACAATGTACAATAACTAAATGTTACTGTAGGATGTTTATTATAGCTTAATAAACAATATTCTGTTTTTGCTCAAACACAGCGTTAAAAATACCAAGTGGTTGACACGAAGCCACATAAATTTCATTTGACTAATTATTAATATATTATTATATCATAATATTAGTTAATAGTGGTAAATCTAGGTAATAAAAAACCGTAAACACGAATTTTTGAAAATTTTAATATTTCTCCTTTGGCCACGTTTGAATTATCCATTTGAAATTAGGCATCAAGAAGGTGGCAAGGGGCCTTCATTTTCAAGGAATGATTTCTACCGGCAGTAATTTTACAATAATATTATAAGATTAGACATAAGAAATCTGACAGCATGAATGCATTATATGAAAAAACCAGGAATTTGCATTATTTTGCTGTAGAATGTTATACTAATTCTCGATTATCCGTGTGTGGAATAGCCGTCTTGCAATTTGGAACTAGGTACCGTTGAAGCAATTTTAAGCGACCAGCGAATATATTTTTCATTTAGTCAATTTGTCGAAATTTTAATCTTTTTAATTGCAGTTTTACATTATTTTGATTACCATTAAAAACGAACTTGAGTAACTCATCTGAAAATCTATAAGCTGTGAGAGAAATCATATTGAATGATCTGAGCATACAGAGGAGACTAATTATATGCCTTTGGCTTTACAATCCTTGTTAGAATATTTCATTTTCAGAGTAGTGTTTTTGTGTTTATTGCAGCTTGTAGGATGATGAGTGAAATTCCTTGGAACTCCGTGCATTAAATAAGTGCAAACATTGGTTACAGACCTTGTTAATTTAAAAAAATTAAACTTTACAAAAAATAATGTTACAGAATACATATATTTCTTTTACATTCCGAATCAATTTTTCGTACCTAGTTGAGTCACATAAATTATGACAAACTTTGAGAAATTAATTTAAAAGAATTAAATATGAAAAAAAAAGAATTTAACCAAACAATTATAACTTGGCTGTGCGAGAAATCTCACAAATACTACGTTTATGTTTCTGAACAAATGCATAATATTCCCGCCATTTCTATCTATCAATTTTATCATTTATCTCTCACACCCTTTTTTTTATGAAAATCTGTGATAACACTTTACAAACATATAAACAAATAAATGAAACTTATACAGATTGGACTGTCAAATACCTCGAAAAATTAGTTGTTAAATTTCAAAAAATTTCAGATTTCATTACGAGATATATCTGACATCGAAACAGGTCTCAATTCGATAATGTCATGGATTTTTAGAATTATGTTTACAGTTTGAAATTATCCTTATTATATGAAAAATATTAAATAAATTTGTTATATATCAGTTTCCTTGCACACTCTTGTCCTATATGTACTTTAACGTACAAAGAACGTTATAGAATAATACGTTATGGAACGTTATAGAATAGTGTTATCAATGGTTATTTAAACCAAACTGCTGTGCGTTTTTAAGGCCGAGCGGTAGCTTTCTAATTAACACGCTGAGTTCGGCGCCGAATTTGCTGTCCTTTCCGTTCAGCCGGCTGCGAGCTAAGCCGTATTTTTGTTTAGAATGTTTCAATACATTTCATTAATGCTAAATTTGATCACATTTCATTGAAACTATATTTATTTTTTAACTTATACTGTCGGTTCCGTGGAACGACGCCAGGCAAACGAAAATTCCAGTGTCGGTTCCCAGGGACCGACGCCGGCCACACGGAAAGTTCACTATCGGTCCCCAGAGACCGGCGCCGCGCTCAACGTGTTAAGAAAGTTTCGGGCCGGTAAGTAAATATGTATTTAATTCAAGTATATGAATTGATATGTAATCTATATATATGATTGATTGTATTTGAGTTCCATTTCGAATACTCAAAACTTAAACACAAAGAACTAGAGGCAGCAGATACATAAATCAGTTTATTGAACGCAATTTAACAGAATCGTTACAGGTGATGAGATGTGGGTAGCTCACTTCACCACAGAAAACAGCAACTCACGATTGATTGGCGTCACAGGGATCCACGCGCCGGACGATCCTCAGTCTATGCACGGAAATTGAAGTCCACGGTATTCTGGGATAGTAAAGGCATTCTGCTCATTGACGTATTGGCGAGTGGTGCTCTGGTGAAAGCTGATCTTTATTGCGCTTTACTAGAGAACATCTGAAGAGCCATTCAGAACAAATGGTTTGGGATGCTCAGTGCTGGTGTTGTGGTGTTCTACAACAACATCGGACGCATACGGGGAATTCCACAAAATATATGTTGCAGACGTTTCGCTGGGAGATGTCTGACCATCCATTCTGTGGCTCCGATCTTGCTGTTAAATACTTCCACGTGTTATTGCACCTGAAGACGTTCTTGTCTGGGCACACTTTCCTACAGGTGAAATGTTGCAGACAAATGTGATTTGATGCCTTTCTTCCCAGGCGACAGACTTCTATGACACTCTAATGGAAATAGGTAACCGACGCTATGACAATTGGTATAGTTCCGATGTTTCTTATGCTGAGAAGTAGCAGAAATATAGCTGTATCTTTTGCAATAAGTTTTTCCAGGTAATAAGACTTTGTTTTTTATGGTTTACAGCAAAGTAATTTTTCGGACGACCCTCTTATTGTTTAAATAATCATTATCAAATGAATATACCTTCATCTAAATCAATATCTAACTCATTAAAATCATCATCTATATAAATTTCCTTCTAAATCCAATCAACTTCATCTGCTAATCTAAGACATCTAACTAAGCATAACTACCCAAAACACATCTTCATGTTAAACCATCATATATATATTATCATCATCATCGTCATTGAAAATATCGCCAAATTAAGATAAATCATCATAGCTCAAATCAACTAAATAAAAAGCAGTATCATCTAAATCACCACCATCAACAATATGATTCTCATTTGATCATCGTCTTCATCACCTCAACCTTCTAATTCACCATCAAAATTGTTATCTGAATAACCAAGAAAGAAATTATAAAATTATCACCAGATAATTCAAAACCATCATTTAAATAATCATCATCATCGAAATCATACCTTCAGTTTAAACCGTCGTATATGTCATCATCACCATTATCATCGTCGAGATAGATAAATCATAATCTTCCAGATCATCTAAATAGAAAGCAATATCAACCAAATCATCATCTTCTTCATCCTCATTTAATCATCGTCTTCATTGTCTAACTCCTCTAAATTATTATATAAATCACTCTCACATCATGTATAAAATCGTCATCAGTCAAAACTATGTCACCATCAAATTCATCTAAATATTTATTATCACTTAATACACATCGTCATTTTAACCATCATGTATATCGCGTCACCATGATCATCGTCAGAATAAGATAAACCATCATCACTCAAATCACATCAGTCATTCTAAACCATCCTATGTATCATCTTCATCATCATCATTGAAGTCGTCGTCAGAATAAAAGAACTTCACCTAGATACAAAGCCCGATCACCTAAAGTTTTATTATCATCCTACTCAATTATTCACACTCTTCATCACTAAACCATATACTCACGATCACCTAAATAAAAAAATCATCAGCAGTTAATCTAAATTGTCGTCCTCAAAATTCCAGTTAAATTATTCAAATCATCGTCGTTTAAATCATGACTTTTTAGTGTTTCGCTAGTGTGCCGTCAAATAGAGCCAGTTTCATTCAGGTACAGACAGAAGGATATCACTGGAAGTTCACTATCGTTGGTACAGGTGTAGTAACCAACCGCCCTCAGGAGATGCCAGAGGCTTGGGGACGTAGCCGAAACCTATGCCATCTTAGATAACGTGACACTCGGAAGTGACGTAAGAGTTTGAATAACGTAATGTTTCAAAAAGTTTGATTTTTGTGACAACGAAAATATTTTTTAAAGTTTCATTTCTTCCGGAAACGACGAATTGTTTTCTTTTTTTTTTAGGCAACGGCCTCTTGAACCCCTTGAAATCTTGTTTGTAATGACATTAAAAATTTCCCTTTTATCATTAAATCTGTATTTGTTTTTAATTGAGCATCTCATTATTTACTGTTTGTTCATTTCGCATAATTTTAATATAATAATAATAAGCCAAATGCAAAATGTTAATCTTTAATTTGTCATTGAATACTTTGATAATTGAGAATTTTTACATAAAATCGCGTTTTTCCCCCGAACGTTATTTTTTATACTCGATGTAGTACCTGTTCTCAAGAACTACTGCTCACAGGTATCTGAAATTTTTATACCTTATTTACTACGCTTCCAAATATTTGCCGAAATGAGCTTTTGATTATAATCAGTGCTAAATTTTACTATGCGTAACAAAATATACTGTAAAATACTCTAAAATTTAAAATGATAAAAAAGCTCGTTTCAGGATATTCAGCTAGGTATTGTGATGTTCCTTCCCTTAGCGAAAGACGTTTCCAGAACATTTTATCCGCGAGGGGCGAAAGACGGTTAAAGGAAGGGACGTAGTTACGCCGGAAAACAGAGTGGGGGCAAGCTGGTGGGAAGAATACGAGACTTGTGACTTTTGCGGTTGGACCGGCTGTCATGCCGTGTGCAAAGAGATAACTTAAGCTAAATGTATAGTAGTGGTATTCGTTTTATTGTGTATTGTTTAATAAATTAGTGGATAAAATTTCAAAGCTGATGGAGATTATTTTCCTATTATAGCGAGTGCATGAGAAATGACCGAACCCGCCTCGGAGTTGAAACGGCGCGAGGTGCAAATCGGCGCAGTCAATAGGATAAGATTGTGAAAAACGAAATCACTAAATAGTGAAAATAATAAATAAATACGGTTGTAAAAAGTTACTGAAAGTTATAAAATGAAATTCGGTGATAGTTCACGAATGGATCTACGATGAGAGAAGATTTTTATGACGAAAGAAAATGGCGCGTTTAGGGCCATGTGTTCGAATAAATTCATCCGATTTGTGAAAGCGTGATGTGCTAAAAAGTTAACAGCCAGTGAGTGGTAAAATGGGATCATCAGTGTTCATCATCCTAGTGAAATCGTGAAAAGTTAAATCAGGGGTAATGTGAATTACCGTGTTGTAATCATGTCAAGTTACGTGCCACTGCAATGTGCTCATGATTAAAGTTAACAGCGTCAAGTTGTGCTCTTCGTTCGATATTTTCACTATCGGGATCAAAAGTAAGTCCTTCTTAATTTATATATTAACCATATGAACTTAGAAAATTATAATTGTTTTTATGTCTGTTAATAACATGATTCGAATGTCAGGCGTTAAAGCCAGTAGACACCGAGGAAGTATATTTTATATGGAAATGAGAAATTAAGGTTCTTATTTTTATCAAGATATAGGAGATTCTTAGAGTTTCTTAGAGCAAGGAAAACGATTATTGAAACATTTGAAAATAATAAAAGAGTTATGTTTGACCCACCATCGAAAGCTGAGAAATGGCTGTTCTTTTTACATCATGCTGAAGTGATTCTTAATCTCTATAAAATATCTGAAGAAGGGAAAATTATTTTGCAGAGTTTAAAAACAAAAGTTAAAAGTTTGATCGCGACTCTCGATGAAATGGATTGAAATAACAATATTATATTATGTATATAATTAAATGTATACTATACTAGTGATATTTGTTTTATTGTATATTGTGTACCGTTATGTGTAATAAATTAGAGGATAAAATTTCAAAGATAGAGATTATTTTCCTACTATGGCGAGTGCATAGACGAAGCTGCCTCGTGCTTGAAAGAGCGCGAGGTGATAGATGTACTTTAATTACGTAAAAACCTTCAAACCTGTAAGAACAGCAGATTTTCAGAAAAGGTAATCCAAAAATGGCCAATTCAACATTGTTGCTATAGGGTTTCCAACACCCCTTAATAAAAAGGAGTAAAATATTTTTAAAAAATGGCATTTATGGAAATACGAAATAGAAATATGTTTAGCTTTAAGAGTATATAATATTTCTGTAAAATAAATAAAGTGAGCATTTAAAAGCAATTTTTTAAAATAAAAAACCAAAAGGAAATATTTATAGTTTTTAAAATCTGTATTACTTTTGTAAAATGAAAGAACTTAAAATCTTTTTAAAGTAAAAATTGCGAAAAGAAAAATTTAAATTAAAGTTTCACGTTATTAAACTAAATATTGAAGAGAAAAACATTTTTGACACGAGAAAGGGAAAATAAAAGAATTTAAAAGTCAAAATTGCATTTACACAAGTTGCAACTTTGATAGAGATTCGCGTTCCTTTAAGCCTCGGGCGTCTTTCTATGACGGTCGGTTACTATTAAGTTTGTTATTGTAAACTGGCTATTCAAATTACAGTCGGTATGCGCAAAGGGGGCCTGAATCTTCATCCTGAAAAATAAACAAAATTATTGTTACACGTCACATAAAAATATCAGTTAAAATGATAATTCAATTCTTAGTCACAAGCATGAGAATATTTGAGAAGGTTATATGGCATACGCAAATAACCAAAATGAAAGGTACTCGAAACGCATGTCTGTGCACTGTCTGCAAAAGTTCAGACCGGATCTTGGTCGTTTGTGGTAGGCATTGACTTGCAAGTACAAATGTGTTTTGAAAAACGTAAATGTTTGCGCTTTGGTACTTTTAAATTTAAAGTCATTTGTTTTGTAAAAATTACGAAGCCTAGCTCTTCATATGTTTCTCCGACACTCATAATTTTATGAGGAAAAAGTTTGCACTCGTTATGAAATAATTTTGAACATAAGTATCTCCGTCTGATTTCGATTGACATCAGTCAATTGTTTTGTGATTTATTTCTTATAACCAAAAGGAAAGTTTCCGAAATGAAGTCTAGGTATTGGAGGAAAGAATAATTAGTAAAATGTAGAAAACTGATACATTTATTTTCAGTTTTTTTGAAATGAACTCATTATGCAGCTTGCCAAAAAAATTAAAAAGACTTCTCTCAAAATTTAATTTTCAACCTTCTATTTTGGAAATGAAAATACCAATTAACAATAGACAGAACTCGTCCTTGACTTTCTAAATTATTCTAGAAATCCTTGACTTCCTATAGCTGGTAAAAACCTGAAATCTCTTAGTAAATTTGTCATGGAATATGCCAGTAAATTTCAAACGTAAAAATGTGCGCCATTTGTTTTTACATAAAATTTCTCATATAAATAATTCTTGGTTTAGACTTTTTTTGAAAAGTATCTTGACCCAAAACGTTTAAACTGTTTTCTTAAAACATTCGTTTGCTATTGAAAATTTTATAAATATAACTAGACTGAGTTTTGAATAAATGAAATTACAACGCATAAGCACATTGTTGGAACATTTTGTATAAGAAAACGTAATCGCATATAAATCAAGTTCTTATATCGCTTAATTACAATGCATCAGATCTTTAGTAAATAAAGAAAGCAATAAAATACACATGGCGGTTTGGCAATACCAAAAACATCATATCCCGCAACAGCTCTTCTTGATTATTTCATACCTTAGGAAACACGAGCAAATATGTCAATTGCGGAAACATTGCAGTTTGGCAAGCGATAAGGTGCTGCGCAGGAGAATTGATTATCGGGGAAAATATTTCTGCAAGGTAGGAGGTGATTTGTATTCATTCTGGATGTGGAAGAGATTGTTATTCTAGGACTTCGAGAAATAAGGAACATAATTTGGATAAGAGTGCACTTTCGACCAAAGTGAATTTGCGGAATTAGGAGTCATGTTTCTTCTTTCTGTAGTCATTTGAAGTTGTGGTTCAGATGTCAACATCAAAGACTTAACGATATCACATTTGATTTTAGTGAAGTGTAGTTCATCCAGTGCTTTCTTCAGCAGTAGTTATGGCTTTCGCCGAACGAAACAAACACAATGCAAGTTTCAAATGTTAAGTCATTCAGTTTGCGAAAGAAAATGGAAATCATGCAGGTTGGTTTTCGTGAATGCTTCGTACACGAGTGGAAGAGGCATGAAATTTTACAATGATTATTGCGCCAAAGAATAAATGTGTATTGCATAAAGAAGTAATGAAATAGCTTACCGTCGGCGAAAGTGTTGGAAACTGCATTGTAGAAAATCCCCATCATCACTAGAATGGATTAATTGTAACAAGAAACAGCGTACGTTTCTTTGCCTTAAAAATAGAAAAAATGGTGTGCAAATGGAAGTGAAAACTTTAAAGCAAACTGAGGTTGTGTATTCGATTTACTTCACGGAATAATTCAGTTCTCCGAGAAAAAGAGATAAAATTTTTTCAAAGGCTTCGAAAATATAGAGATAAAACTTTGATGAGCTTTTAAAAATATGTAAAAATTTATTTACTATCACGTGTTGCAAATATGGATGTCATTCCTGTAGTTTTGATATAGTAGGAGATAAAGAAACAATGATATGAAAGAAAAATAACGGTTAACATAAAATCAATAGGCCAACGAGAAATCTCACCTCACCGTACTGATCTCCTGCTTAGCCGACCGTGCGAAATTAAAAGCTCATCGATATCTTGAAAAGAAAGACTTTGCTGAAGTGCAGTTTCCCGAAAGTGTTTTCATCCGTATTCACGAGAAATGATCGGCGGAGAAAAATGTTGTGAAACTGTGGATAAGAAATATTTGGCAAAAGCTTCCTTTTGCCTCAGATAATCAAGAAGGTCTAATACTTTGGGAACATGCTCAGCCTCCATCTAACGGATAACACAAATATGTTGTTGAAAGAGTGTTATACAGATATGACAGTTTATCCAGGCGGATTATTGCCATTAGTTCAGATATTAGACATATATGTCAATAAATCATCGATAGAATATTTTAAACGTTAGTGGAATACTCGAACAAAAGTGAAGGTGAAAAAAACATATACAAATGGAGACCAAATACGTCATGCCAGTCCATAAATAGTGTGTCAGTAGATAATAAAATCACGGAATAAAATTAAACCCGTTTAATTTATGTGGTATATCTGACGGTCTAGATGCAACGAAAGATGATTATTTATGTGTGGATCAGAGTAAAAGTAACGGCAAAACTGAAACAGAATTCGATGATGTGCTTGAAGTTATTGCTTGAGACGTATATGAGGACCTTGGATCTGTCTATGCAAGTATGGATCAGAGGTGAAGGTGAAAATGAAACAGAATCCGATAACGAAAATTTTTAAATACATAAACTATGTTATTTCTCTTAAATAAAAAGCATTTAATTACACGCAGAAATCTAATTTTATCTAATTCTAATAACTTTTTCCATATTTCTAAACATAACATTTTTATAGCTGGCGTACAGCGCGTACCCATAAATTTCCATCTTGCATTTTCTTTTAAAAGTGCGCCTTATACGCCTGAATATACTATAACAAACATAGCTGAAACTTAAGTGATAGAGATATTTACATGCTTGCTGAAGCATTATATTCTGTTTTTTTTTTCCTTCTATTAGTGTATAAATGTTTTCAAAATTTCGATGTTACGTTTTTCAATCTTTGTGTTTAGAAAAGGGATAGAGAATTCAAACTTTTATCTCCGAAAACAAAATTCTAAATCAGATTTCTAATGAAGAAGGGAAATTCTCTATACCTTTACTTTCCGGACTAATTAAAATTAAGAAAAAGAAGAGAGGAAAAAAATAACTGATTTGGGTAAGCAGAATATTTAGCCATTCAGTATCTATTGATGGGAATGTATATAACTCTAATGAATAGTACAGAAATAAGATAAAGTTGAATTTAAGTTTGTAGGCCTTACATTTCAAAATGGTTTTAATACAGCTTAAAGCGCATAGCCAAAGATTATGCTCTCAACCGCTTTTTCAGTAATAACGTCAGAGAATAATTCTTACAGTTACAATGTTTTCAAAATATCCATTCCTTCAAAAGTAATCTATTGTACTAAGATAATGTGTTTTCGAGGGCAGAAAATGAAACAGAACGGCGAGATCCATCAGAGTATGATCCTGTAATGCTTTAACAAATCTTTCGCAGTCTTAAGTAATAGAGAAATGTGGTAGAGCTTCATCTTACACTATATTCTTGTATTCATATTATTTGTATTATGTGACTATGTGTCTCTATTCGATGTGTGGGAAAAAAACGTCTCCAACAGGTTTATATATACGATACCATTCAGATAAACGCAAAGGAAACCAACATTTCCATCTAATAATATTCATTTTATTTTAATTATACCATTTTCTAGTTAGATAACCAATTTGTGAGCAAGAATTTGCATCGTAACAGTGAATCATATTGCTGCCAAATTTCAAATATAAAAAACTAAAGCTCACGAATCACAAACCGAGAGTTTCTGTGAGATTTGTGAGGTGCGAAGGAATCTCCATTTTGAAAGAAATCGAAATTGATATAAATTCGCATTATAACATATTATTCAGTTTATTTATCTAATTATATTATAATTCTGATGTAATGTATACACACATTTTAAAAGTTATTTCTTTCGCTCATTTCAATTTGTAATCTTGAATTTTTACACTGAAAAAATCCTGAGTAGAGACGGAAACTGTGGTATGTCAAACTGAATTTAAACAAGGTGAAAGCAAATGAAAAGCTAATGTACATACTACAACAGCTTTTAATTTGTTTAGAATTACAATCTTAGTAATGCAAATCATGCTGATTAACACATAATTAAAAGTGGATAAACATTCCTTTTTGAACATTTCTTTGAACCTTGATATAAAGTTCTATGAATATCTGCAGTTGGATAAGACAGCTCAGGGTCAAAGAAATTTTAAAATGAAATTTGTATAAATTAATTTCATGAGTTCAATTATGAAAGATATGCCGTGCAATATTTATTTGCACAATTTAAAGCCAGTAGCACAACTTAAATTTATTGTTGAAAAATATTGTCATGTGTAAAGCTATGTGTTAAAAAAGTCAATAAACTGTGACTTTCCAGGTAAAACCGGAAGACCTCGCAGCTATGAAAGGCACTGAAAACATAGATCTGAACTACGAAAGAGTGTACTTAGTTGCTACTAAAATAATACTGGTATCTTTAAGTTAGCATGACTAATTACTAGCTAATAATATATCAGTAGTTACACTTACCGAGCAAAATATTATCAAATGCCGTCCATATACTAAGAATACCATAAAGTTCTTGATAATAAAAATGTTGTTGATAATAAATTTTGGTAAAATGAAGCAGGTATATGATTTATTTGTTCTATTTTTCTTTTCCGGGTCTTGCTTCGTTTGGTCATTAAATCAATCGTTCTGCAGTCGGAATCCAGTTCTGGCTCTTTTCGCAGTTCAACCGGTTTCCTTTTCGGGTTTGACAGTTCTTTTCCGGTTCCAGCTTGTCTTTCAGATTTGGAATCTTTTCCGTTTTTTGCTTCTTTTCCAGGTATTGCGTCTTTTCAGACTCCTCTATATTTTCCATTTCTGGCATCTTTTCCGGCTCTTGCTTCTTTTCCAGTTTTTGCATTTTTTCCAGTTCCTTCTTCATTTTCAGGTCTCTCTTTTTTGGTTTTTGCAATTTTTCCCTCAACTTTTGCCTTTCCAGTTCATTTTTGTGTGCTTGTTTTAGCATCTCTTCAATATGTTTCTCCCTTTTCAGTTCTTCTTTCTTTTCTAGTTTTTGTATTCTTTCCCGTATTTTCTTCTTTTTCAGTTCTTCTTTCTTTTCTAGTTTTTGAATCCATTCCAGTAATTGCTTCTTTTCCAGTTCTTTCTTCTTTTCTAGTTTCTGTTGCTTTTCCAGTTTTTGTTTGTTTTTCAGTTCTTCCTTCTTTTCCAGTTTTTGCTTCTTTTTCTGCTCTTGTTTCATTTTCAGTTCTTGCTTCTTTTCCAATTTTTGCTTCTTTTTCAGTTCTTGCTTCTGTTCTAATTCTTGTATCTTTTCCTGTTCTTGCTTCTTTTCTAGTTTTTGTATCTTTTCCAGCTTTTGTGTCTTTTTCAGTTCTTGCTTCTTTTCTAGTTTTTGTGTCAATTCCAGTTTTCTCTTGTTTTTGAGTTCTTGCTTCTTTTCCAGTTTCTCCTCCTTTTCCTGTTCTTCCTTTTTATTCAGTTTTTGATTCTTTACCAGTTTTTGCATCTTTTCCGGTTCTCGCTTCTTTTCCAGTTCCTTCTCGTTTTCCAGTTCTTTCTCGTTTTCCAGTTTTTGCTCCTTTTCATGATCACAAGGAGGATTTTCCAATCTACAAAAAAATCGGTATATCTTTATTTCAGTAGTAAAATAGTGAAGGTAATGCAATGACGATCACGTTTAACATGTACAACACTTCCATATTTAGATACTATATAACACTTTTGGCTCAGTTTCATAGGGAAAAAACTCCCCGTAGATTATTGCCTGGAAGAATTGTTTTCTACAAAGGGTGAATTTGTTGTTTTCGTTGTTCTGACCTAAAGCCAAGCAGATAAGTTAAAGTACTTTGCGTTATTTGTATGCAATAAGCGGCCTCCATGAATCTCACGTAGAGCGTAATAATTTGCAAAGTTTCAGTGCCTTACTTTTCCTTACTTAATTTTTACATAATTTGCAATAATAATAACAGAAATAATAAACAGGTGGCTTAAAAACAGAGGGAAACAATGACGAAAATTGCAAAATAGGAGGAAAAAAGGAAACTGAAATGAAAAGGGAAACAACTACAAACAAAGGATGGAAAAAGCATTTTAGAAGATATACACGTAACGTTCTTTCTGAATCAGCAAAACCTGTATTTTAACGAGTCTCTTTGCATCGTCTCTGCACAGATTTCAAATTTTCTCTCGTTATTCCAAATTCGGATCATATTACTGGTCTTTTTCGTACTCCAGCAGAGCCGCACTAGGATTTTTGCCACCATTTGTTTTCAATTGAAACTTTTATTCTCATTCTTCAGTTGCATTCTTAAAGTTTATTTATTTATACAGGAAGAAAGAAAGAAATCAATCAAATCAAAGTAAATTAGGAAAAGATATACCTGTTTTCTCCTATATTTATTGTTCCCTGTAATTTCTTTTGCCTGTTGCATTAAATTTATTGAAGGAAAATTTACAAAATCTTTCAAAATTTATTTCCTAAATCCTTATGCGAATTTAGCCCTTCTGATCATCTCGGCCACACTTTAATGGCTTTTACAATTTGATGTTTGAATATTGACAGCTGCCTATAATGAAATATGTTCTCCATTGTCCTCGAAAAAAGAAAAATTAAAGTTCCAGGTAATTTTGCAATGAAGGACACATATATCTTATTTGAAGGGCAAGAGATAAAGAAAAAGATATTTTCGGATGGGAATATGTAGCATTTTAAACACCGTGTTTGTAAATGTCATCATATAGTAGCAACACTTGAGTCATAAGTAATTATACACATATATGAGAGAGACTACGATGACGAAAAATTAAATGGCAAAACATGGCCGAAAACACTTTCCTGGCCGGTGCAAACAACACAAAACACACGAAAGATCGGACACCAGTTATGCTTAGCACAAGATAAATTAAAAAGTAGGAACAAAATTAGATACTTATGGACCTCAAAAAAGGTGTTCGAAATTACGACCTGCACCCTGTTACAGGTATTCCATCTCTCGCACATCGAACATGAGATGTTCTGGAAAATACCGTGCATCCCCAGGACTTTCCCAGCACCTGCCACAATATGTGCCACAAGTTCCTGTTGGACTTCTAACTGGGGTTTCGTGCACTTATGTGTTGAAGTACCCCGAGACGAACTGATAATGCAAGTTAGGTCTCGTGATCTTGCTGAACAATGCACTGGACTATCCCTACCAAACCCATGTTTAGGATACGTTCCGAAGGAACTTTCGAATACTTTCTTTGATGGCGATCCCCTGCTTTTGTTCTTATTCCTTGGTTTCTGCTGCGCTAAGGAAAATAAACAAATATCTTTACAATGTTCGTACCCTATTTTTCTTGTGTTGTCTCTCGTCACTATGGGCCAGGAAAGCGTTTCCGACAATGCATTGCAATAAACGATTATATATATATATATATATATATATAAACAATATATATATATATATAAACAATATATATATATATATAATCTTATAAACATATATTACCGTGAAAGACCGAAATTGGAGAATATCGACATTCACCGGAGAATGTCAACATTCACCAAATACGTCGGTGAAAGATCAAATATTGCATTACATTCTTCTACATTCGGACCCTCACCGGTGTATGTCGATAATCACAGATATGCTCTGGTGTAGATTGAAAAGAGCGGAGTATATGTACACACTGTTATTGCAAAAGGAAGTGTTCCACAAATAAATGCAGTTGTAAAAGCAAGGGCCTCTTGTGCAATTGAAAGTGTCATAACAGTTTAAGTTGTTGCAATAAATAAGATTTGAATCACGTAATTTAGTAAACATAGCTTGAGTAAGCTCCCTGTTCCGAGTCAGGATAGTTCATGTTTCCAAAGCAAGTAAAGAGGAATACAAGTCCTGATATTGGCGCCCGACGAAGAAGAATAACCATGGCCGAGTTTCAAGAAGAACCTGTGGTGCCTGCAGAAGCGGCTCAGAATCCAGAAATGCCAGCTGCCGCCCTGGAAGGATTTGGGTACATCGTACAGACAATGCGCGCATCGATGAAACCAGAAGCAACATTTAATGGAAACTCACCGGTAACCAGTTTTTTGGGAAAATTGGATGACCACTTCATGCTGTATCCAGTTCATGAGTTCCGTAAAGTCACCTTAGCTACCAGCGCTTTGAGGGGCCAAGCGCTTAATTGGTTCAAATGTATAGGCAGAAGCCTCTTGGGTCAAGCGGGAAGTCCCACCTATACTTACGAAAATTTTAAGACTGCCTTAGTAAAAGCCTTCCCTGTCGTAAGAGATCGTACAAGTTTAGAAACGGAACTCTTCAGCATATACCAGCAACGAATCGAAAATCTTTCCACCTTTATTTTAAGAAAAATTCACGTCTTTAAACTCTTGTATGGAAACCGTCCGGATCCTGAGATAATCCAAGTGATTTTGCCGAGTTTAGTTCCCCAAGTACAAGACTTTATTTAATTAGGGAATCCGACTACACTGGAAAAGTTATTTGAGCTAACAATCCAGTTTGAAAGTAGAAGAACGGCGGACATCGAATGAAGACGCGTGTATGAGCAACGAAGCCAATTTGGCGCGCCAAGACCACAGCAAAGGCAAGAACACGGCTACGGAAGCAAATCGAATCAGAGGGCAAGGAAACCTGAGTATCCAAAAACAACCGGCGAACGTCGACAGTTCAAAAGTAAGCCAGAAAAAAAGTCTGAAGGCCAGCGGAAAAACAAGGAAGGCATGGAAAGGAAGAAAGAAAATTTAAACTAAAACGGATTTCTGCTGACGGGAGGGTGCGGAAATCCGAAGGCCAAGAAAAGCCCTCTTTCTTCAAGTTAAATACAGTTATTGTGAAAAATTTGACTCTTCCAAAGATTGAAGTTAGAGTTTTATAAAAGATTTTGCAGCTATTGTTGAACCATTGTTAAAATTAAAAAGGAAAAAGGTAAGATTCTCGTGGACGACCGAAGATAATAGTGCTTTCGAAAAATTAAAGCAAGCATTAACGCGGGCCCCTGTTTTGAAATTTCCTGAAAACGATGAGAATTTAGAAATTTCAGTGGATGCTTCGGATTATGCGCTAGGAGCGGTACTTTCGCAAAATCAGCCGCCCGTGGCATTTTTTAGTAGAACTTTAAATCAAACACAAAGAAATTATTCCGCGACTGAGAGAGAGGCACTTGCAGTTCTGTTAACAGTGCAAAAGTTCCGAGTCTATTTTGGAAAGGTCCAATAACAGTGTATTCTGATCATGCGGCGGGAACTAGATTGTACTCAGGGAAAAACTTATCCCCAAGGTTAATAAAATGGGCACTAAAGTTACAAGAGTATAATCTGGTAATTAAACACACGCCCCGGAAAGGAAAATATCGTAGCAGATGCCCTATCCAGAATAAAAATAGATGAAGAAGGTAATACTGTAAAGGTGGCAATGCTCACAGCATGTAAGTTACATTCCCGAGAAACTGTGATAACCGAACTGAGTAAGGATCCTGAATTTAAAAATATTTATGATTATTTAAAGGATCCTGAAAATTTTAGCCACCAATATATTGTGGCGATAAGAAATAGGGCGGCCCATTACGAACTAATAGATGGTCTATTATTTTATACAAAAACTACGAATTCCAACAACGAATTTCGACCTGTTATCCCAGCTAGTCTTAGATTAAATATACTGCAGGAGTTACACGACTCCCCTTTAGCTTCTCATGCTGGTATTCAAAAAACCATCCAACGCGTACGCGAAGCAGTTTATTTTCCTGAGCTGCAAAAGTTAACAAGGGCGTATGTCCAGTCCTGCCCAACATGTCAAGCAGTTAATTATATTAATTTACGCCCGGCCGGGTTTCTAAATAGTATTAAATCGGAATTTCCAAATGAAATAATTGACATCGATTTATTGGGCCCTTTCCCAAAAAGTCAGTTAAATAAAAGTGGCTATCTCCTTGTTATGGTTGATCATTTTAGTAAGTGGATCGAAATTGTTCCCTTAAAACGAGCCTCCTCGAAATTAGTTACTGATTCTATTTTAAATAAATATATTTTAAAATACGGGGCGCCCCTAAAAGTAATATCGGATAATGGTCCTCAATTTGTAAGTAATATATTTGAAGACATGTGCCAAAAACTGGGCATACGTCATTTAAAAATGGTCCCGTATCGGCCGCAATCAAATATAGCGGAACGAGTCAATAGAAATATAATGAAAATTGTCCGTAGTTATGTTAAAAATTTTCATAAAAGCTGAGTTAACTATGTCAATGAATTAGGTTTCGCCCTTAGGACCGCAAAACATGATACGACGGGCAAAACTCCTGCTGAGTTATTTTTAGGCAGAAAGATTATAACGCCGTTAGATAAATTATTTTATGTTCAACAAAGACCCCCAGAATTTAAAATGGGCAATATAGAAAAATAAATTAAAGAAGCAAAAAAGAACACTGAAGGAGCACAGAGAAAACAGAAGCTTTATTATGATATGAAACGACGGGGAGTAACTTATAAAGTAGGAGATGAAGTGTTAAAAATTAAGCATTAACTTTCTTCAGCACCAGAAGATAAAACTGCCAAATTTTATCCACGATTTGAAGGACCATATGTCATAGAAAAAGTAACTCAGGCTTAGTGGTGTTAAAAGCCAGGAATGATGAAACCTGCACCGCAAACGTAGACCAGATAAAACCATTTTATAACCGTAATAAAATGCCAATATTTCAAGATCTTTTGCAGGATCCGACACGGCAGGCACAAGCTCCGGAGGTGGAACAACGACAATCCCAAGGGCAAGCCATTAGTAGACAGGAGCAATTGAAAAGAAAGTTCCCCCGTTGGAAAACTGAAGGTAACAAGAAAAAGAAGTCGTTCCACCGACCAGAGAACAGAGGGCACAACCACCCCCAGAATGAAGAATGGAGAAGTACGACTAATGCAAAGAAAGCCAGGAGAAATGACAGCAACTATAACACGGCTCCAAAACAGAAGATCTACCCATCGGATAGGAGTCTACGCAGCAAATGTCGAAGAATTGATGAAGGAAGACCAGCTGCAGATGCAAAGACGCAAGAAAAATTTGAACAGCCAGCAACGAGATCCAGGCAACAACGAGAGACAGTTGTCAGGGTTCCGCCAAGACCAGCTGCCATCAAACGGCCGAGACCACAGGCAGATGCTAAAAAAAAGGTCTTCAAGGGTGACCGAACTGGAAGAAAAAGAAAGCTCATGGAGGAAGGAACCGAAGGGCGAACCCGCACAAGAAGGAAGATCAACCAGACCGTAGTCTTCGCCACCTTCCAGGACTGGGCAGAAAAAAGGATGTCTGAATATCACAAAGATAAGTAAAACTTTATGTTACTTTGAAACCATAAGTTAATTTTTCAATCTTACTGCAAGTGGCAGAATTCAAGAATTTTTACCTCATGTGAGTCCTACCTTTATCGCCAAAAAGGCGAGAAAGGAGTTGTTACCTATTTTAGTATTGTTTTTCAATTACTCGCGAGTAAAACTAAAATTAATGTATAATAGGAATGTGTAAATACTTGAATATTGAAAAAGCATTGATAATCTTTGAGAAAGGTACCTTAAGAAAATTGTAAAAATTATTATATAAAATTTTATTTAAAATATTCTGGCAAGAAAGAAGTTTTAATCTGAAAGACTTTTGAAATGTAGAATTTCAATGCAGAAGAATTGGCACTTGCTTGGAAAAGAATAGAAGTTAACAATGTACTACTAATGTATGTTTTAAAATGCGTAAAATTAACGGCATGTTAATATGTCCTTATATACAATGTGAACTGTTATCTTAAAAGTTAAGAAATATTGTGATATGTTAAAAGTAAAAATATTAGAGTAATGCCAAAAATTTTAACTTATTCGTGTGATTGTAAAATGAGCAAATTATTGTGAATATGTGATAAAGGTTGAATGAATGTAGTTAGGCTCTCTGACGCTACACTTCAGAGTTAGCCACTTTTCAGAATAGTACCTCAGGGTTTAGAGATGAATATAAGGTGTGTTCTGAGGTTTTGTTATGTTGAATTTTAAGACGTTAGTGTTTTGATTGCAGGCGGTAGTGTTGAACACTTGTACATAGACACGCTCGTGTTTGGTGTTTTTCTTTACAACACAAGTCAGAGAGCACGGGGAGATAATTAAATAACGTCATGAATGAAATAAGAATTTTAAAGGAGAAATATAAATATTCATGTTACTTGCCTTTTGATTGTGTAACATTTCATTAAACTAGTTTTCCTTCCATAAGGAACCATATTTCAACTAAGAAACTCCTGTTTATAGATGCAGTACAGATGAAAATACTTGTCCATAGAGATGATAATGTAAAAACGACTTTTTAATATCTAGTTCCTAGAGAGAAATGTTTGTAAAAGATTGGCCTCGCGTTAGATTCTAGAGCTAAAAGTTTTCAACAAGGTCGTTTTAGACCTCAGTTTCAAACTAATTAACTCTGGCGGGTAGTATGTAAGGATCCTAAGTTTTACTAACGTTTTTGATGTCATTTAGAACGCTTAATTACAGGGCCGTAGTACAATACACAACACCCCCCCAACCCCAGAAGTATAGCGATATACAATAGTGACGTGATCGAAGACATGCATATTCTATTTAAGTAATCGTAGTCATCGGCTTTTAATATTCTTTGCAAATGATCATTGTCATCAAATAATCATTGTAAAGAATCATTCTCATCGGATAATCATTGAAAATAATTCTTGTCGTTACATAAAGGGGCATACTAGCTGATGTATAAAGAATTGTACTCAAATTCTAATCAAAAGAATCGCATATGTATGCAATTTATCATATGATCATTATTTACAGCAATGATTCTTATATGTTTTCGACCTACGGCTCCTAATGACGTCGCGGAAAACTTGCGCAACAGTGACAAAAAGAATATTTAAAAATACAATAAAGGCTTGAAAGCTAGGGAAAATGTGTGAATTTATTTTCCTTTTATTTAAATGAAGCTTAATGTTTTTAAAGGAAATTGAATATTGTAAACAGGAATCAGCAGTTTAAATATATGTGGGATTTTGCGTCTTTGTTTTTTTTTCTTCATAACATCATATCCTCCGGAACGGGGGGGGGGAGATTTGAGTTTAGAAGGAGGTACCCTCGGATTTCAAAAATTCTTGGTAAAACTTTTCGACTACTGTTATCTTCCTACGACTATCACTCGAGATGTCATATAAAATTTCGGAAAGCGCTGGAGATCAAATTGCTTTATTTAGAAAAATGATGGCTCTTCTCACTCTCAAATCGTATTGTTTAAGAGAAATTTTTAAGTTAAAAAAATATGTAATAAATAGTATTGCCAAACTCGAAACTTATTGTTATTATTTACGGTTATATTCTAAGTTGAGGAAAGCACGTGATTCCATATAACGTCACTGTATGTCGAAAAATATTTCGTTAATTTCAGTATTTTAAATGAATAGCTGCTTTTGGCAACTTTTATGGTTTCACCTTTAGATACGTGACACGATATGCTATCGCTACGTTAATTCTTCTATTGAGATTTTGCAAATTTGTTATATTAAAATAAATTTAAATCATAATTTCAAATGTATTACCCCAAGTGTCAAAGTTCTTTGTTTCCTGACTGGGCAAGAAAAATTTATTTACGAATCGCTGGTTGCTTGGAAAGAATGAATACATTTTCTTCATAATGAAATGTTTCTATGCATTTTATGCTATTCTAATTTTATTTATAAAAATTTAATTTCTTTTATTGTATACTTCCTTTCTGAGTAGAAGTTTAAACTTCTGTAGGTATTTAACATATTTTAGATGCAATGTTACTTTACTACAGTTACATAATTTTTTTTTTCAATTTACTAAAATGTCTGAACGCAAGAAGACAGCACAAATGTTACAGCGAGCTACAGAAAAAATGAAGTAAAAAGCACTAGGAGACTCAGCAGGCAAGTAGAAGAAAACTTGCATGCTTCAAAAATGAATGAAGATACAACTAGAAACTCAGAAGGCAAGCATAGTGACAAGAAAGGTTACGCATTCAAGAAACTGAAGAAGAAACGAATAGGAGTTCCAGCAGACAAGCAACAACTCAAGAAACTTCGCTTGCTCAAACTGTATCAGAAACTAGTAGCAGACGCAAAAGACATTCAGAAAACCAAGAATCACTGCGTGCTCCGGAAAGGTAAGCAGAAGCGAAACGGAGGCCCATTAGGCAAGCGGAACGTCAAAAGAATATGCGCGATGACGGGAAGAAGTCGCCAGTAAACGAAGGATGTAAGACTGTCCGCGTCATCGTCAGATTCGACAGGAAATACCAGAACAGCTCAAGAAGCTGCATAAACAACTCAAGACGCTGCAGATTACGGACAATTTCGGTTCGAAGAGGCAGAGCTCATACGAGGAAACAAGCTTCGCATGAACGCATCACGACATACACGTAGTACTCTTCACAATGCAGGAAGTTTACTTTGAGCAACACACTGTATATGTAGAGCTCGTAGACTTATATAGTAAAGATTTTGCTTTGTCAACAGTCCCCTAGTAAAATGTATGAAGTTTATATTGACATCTCACAATACCTGAAAGAAATTTTTCTATTTACTTCTTCATTTACTATTTTCTTAAATTTCTTATCAGTAATCCTGTCTATATATTATAGATATCAAAATCAGAAAAAATTAATTAATTATCTTTAAATGTATCTAAGTGATGAATACTTCGCCCCTGTTCGTACCGAAACAACACGATGTAATTGTAGATACCTAGAAAGTAAAATGTATTCAGCAGGCTGTACAGCAAGCGACAACTATAAATGGTGATAACACAAGAATTTTATATAATGTTATATACTGGCAGAATTTTAAAAAAAGAACATATACATCAGTGTTTTAAAAATACGAATTTTGCGTAAAATAAATTTTTAAAAATACGAATTTTGAATTTTGCAAAACAAATATCTTAAAATCTGCCTTTCCAGGCATAAGAGTTCAGGATTCGGAAAATTATATTTTCGTAAACGGTTTAGCAAAAATAACAAAAATTATTGCCTTGAGAAATGGATAATCTTGGTATGAATACGAATTACGCCAAGACTACTCGTCAATGGTTGTTTTGAACACGCCCTTAATGTATATATATAACCCTTAAAAAACGTAAAGTGAGTGAATCTACTATTCGAGTGTGTCTTTATATCTTGAGTATTTAAGAAATAGGAATTGCATTTATCTATATCGATAAAGCTAACGCTATTGCCCGAATAACAACGTTTATTTAACACTTGATATTACCAAATTCATATATATCTTGAAATAAAACATAAATTTCCTAATCAGATACTACCAATTGCAGAAAAAATACAAAAATAATGGAATTTCTAATAACACTACAAGTAACATACCGAGGAATAAATTGCGCTGTAAAACTGATGCAATCTACAATATGTAAACCACAAAATTTATGTACTGCTATAGAAATGCAATAGAATGAGAAATGAAACTGTCATGAGATTTATAATGAAAAATTTACCATAAACTATTAGTATATGGTATAAGTAAATATATACTTTTAATACTGTTCATTTAAATATGTTCAAACGTTCATAATATTCATTACTTACAAACGCTTCTTCATCCATCGAAGCATAGCACAAGCCATTCTCAATTCAGTGCTGGTGCACGTCAATAAAATAAGGATAAATCCAAATTTTTACAAAAAATCAATCGCCTTGACTCGTTTCTCAAAAAACGTATATCTACAAATGCAGTATTAATATATCACATCAATATAATTCGGGATCATAAAATCACCAAACAACGCATTAAACGCAAGAAATCGCATTAAGGCAGAATGAAGAATTTTCACTCTTACAATGACTTTTACAACAATATATAATAGAATCGAATTTCTAAACTAAGTGTTCATTGTTACACCATATTTCATTCTTGGGGAACCTTTCATGGTTGTTCAGTAATTCTAACTGTTAACTGGTATAAAAAGAATTAGGATTTCATATATATGCACAGACTTATATATGTATTATATTAACACGTATCTATAGTAACATACATCATCTTATATTATATGTATTCGCATAATTCTAAATTAATTATACTAGTCAACATAATTTGTATATTGATAGCAGCACAGTTTTAAAATTATTTATTACTATCTGCTTGCTAACGATTATATAATTAAGTACAGTGGTACCTCGACAAACGAGTTTAATATGCTTCGTAACCTTGCTCGTATCTCAAAGCAATTTTCCGCATTGAAAGTAATCGAAATGCCATTAATCCGTTCCAGCTCCCAAAACACGACCTCAGCTGTTTTTTTAAGTGTTTTTGAATAAGAAAAATGTAGTTTCTTATTCAAAAACAAGAAGAAACATTTATTTATAAATAACAAATACATATTCTATAAAAAAATAATTAAAAGAAAAAGTGCCTACGGAAGCGCTTAATTTTTGTCACTGGTCTTCGCTCTTTTTGTCATGATCTGCTCATTTTCACCCGCAGATCGTTTAAAAAAACTGTCCAAGGAGGTTTGTTTCTTCCTACCTGTCAAGGTATTGCGGAATCAAGTTAGGCAAGTTTCGTTGAACAACTCCGATTTAGGACTAGTTGCAACTTTTTCGCGGTGACTTTTATCCACGAACTCTACAACTTTATCCCACATTCTCAAGATCTCTTTTATATCTCTTGTAGGGATAACCTCCTCCATCTCTGGCTCCTCTTGGAAAATTATTTTTCGTTGAACCACCGTATGCTCCTGCAAATGCAGATCGTGTAACTCCTCGGTTGTCAGCTCCTGAGACTTTTCCTCTACGAGTTCGTTCACGTCTCTCTCCTTCACCTCCAGACTCATGGATTTTCCGAGAGAAACAAGCTCCTCTACCACTGACACTTTGGTTTCCAATCCTTCGAATTCTCTTTCAGCTACAGCCTCAGGCCACAGCCTCTTCCATGCAGACGTTGTAACACCCAGCCAGGCCTGAACAATAATTCTTAGGCACATCACGATGTTAAAGTGGTTTTTCCAGAACTCTCGAATGGTAAGGTTTGTGTTCTCTGTCACCTCAAAGCAGCGGCGAAAAATGTGCTTGGTGTACAAATTCTTAAAATTAGAAATCTCCTGCTGATCCATGGGCTGCAGGATAGGAGTGGTGTTGGGTGGTAGGTAGGGAAATTTTATATACTTGAACTCTTCGAGTAAATCATCTTCGAGATTTGATGGGTGAGTAGGGGCATTGTCGAGGCCAACACCAGAACAGAACACCAGAATTATCCACTCCACAAAGAAGTTCATTCTGTCCCACGACTTCGGATTTGCCCTCCACATATCTTCTTAAAATTATAACTGGCAGGTTTTCTTTTAAAATATTATATGACTTAAAGCCTCTGGGGTTTTCCGAATGGTATACTAGCGGAGGCTTGATTTTACAGTCGCCACTCGCATTGACGCAAATTGCTAGATTTAATCTATTTTTAATGGGTTTGTGACCTGGCATCTTCTCCTCTGCCGTTATGTAAGTTCTATTCGGCATCCTTTTCCAGAAAGCCCTGTCTCGTCACAGTTAAGGACTTGCTGGGGGGGATGTATCCTTTGGCTACTATCTGTTCGGAAATCATTTTGATGTAAACATCAGCTGCCTTTACATCCGGATTTGCTGCCTCACCATGCCTGACGACGGAGTGTAGGTCGGTCCTTTCCCTAAAGTTGTCAAACCAGCCCCGACTGGCTTTAAACGGGTCTTCCGATTCCACGTTTCTAGAAGTGTGTGGGATCTTCTGTAGAAAATAACCGTAAATCGCTCGTAAATAACTCGTAATAGTGCCTTCTCACATATGATGCTTTGTGTTAAGGTTCCTCCTTGAAGCTGCTTCTCTCTCACTCACACCATCAGTAGTTTCTCCATGTCTTGACGGAGAGAGGTCGGAGCTTAAAAATTATTGTAACGCCCTTAGTTGGCGTTATTCTTTATCAACTCCTTTTGTTTAAGCACAGTAAATATCATTGATGTGTTTCGCCCGTACATCCTCCCCAAGTCAATTACTCGCACACCTTGCTCATGGTTTTCTATTATTTAACGCTTTAATTCAATAGACATCATCATCTTCTTTGGACCCAGGGTTATAAAAATAAATATGATAATGTTTTCTAAATGTACAAAAAGCAAAAAACGCGAACCCAACTTATCAAAAATGCTTCCAAAACGAGAGAAACAAGCACCAGACTGAGGACTAGTCTGAGGTGGGAGAAACTGTTAGACGCTGCACACGACACCTACATGCGCGCGCATGTTGCGGTCGTGTACAGCGGTGTAGTGTGCGATTCCTCGTATCTCAAATCTTGCTCTCGTCTCAAAGCAAAAACATCGCTCTCTCGGTAGCTCCTGTCTCAAAACACTCGTATGTTGGGGCATTTGTATATCGAGGTACCACTGTAAATACAGTTTATAGTTTTTTTAATGTGACAATCATTATAAGCCATGTAGATTTTTCCTTGTGGCTTCATTTGTTTTCTCTTCCAAAATTTCGAACGTCCAACAGTTTTGTCAGTTTCGGGCTTTTGGTATGGAGAGTTAGAAAATGAGATAAGACCAGAATGAACTTCAGTTCTGAACTTTGCAGTTCAGCATAGAGTAAGGAGTATTGACAGATTTATGTTCGCTCTTTACGTGCACTTTTCATCGTATTTTCTTCATCATTCTCAGCACTTTAAAGTGATAACTACTAGCAGTGTTCTTTTATATTTCGTATATTTTTGGAATTATATTTTTTTACTCGTACTTTTCGAAAAACTCCAGAATTGTTCAGTGTTTTTTCGAGACAAATAATTTCTAACAAGCTACCAGCTCTTCCGCATGCTTTACGAACCTTTATGCCAGGAACAATTTTGGGTGTTAGAAGTAGGACACATGCTAGAGACAAGAACAATTGAGGAGCATCTGAGGCAGCTTGTGACAGTCTTTGCTGCGTTCCAAGAAGATATAAAAGGAGAGGTTGATTCCTTTACAGAAGAGATAAATGCGTCCAACAAAAGAGGGAAAGGGGAAATAATACCAGTTCAAGGAAAGATGGAATCTATCCAAAATTGATACTTAAGCCTGTCAAGAAGAAATAAAAGACAACAGTAGAAGATTTTCGAGGATTTTGAAAGCAGAAATAACATGGTCGAAAGGAGAGTTAGAGAAACTGGAGAACGTGTTTCTGCTGTCAAACAGCAAATCAAAGAAAGAGTTAATGCTGTCAAACTACAAATCAAAGGAAGAGTTTCTGATGTCGAACAACAAATCGATGACAGAGTTTCTGCTGTTGTCGCCAAAGAATCTGACAGCTTTAACACATTCACAATGACAACTGGAAACGATTCTGATACCTTTAAATTGGTACCTATGTTTTCCGACCCATTTCTCATGCTTTCCACGTGTGATGGAAAAAACATTTGGCATATGTACAAGGCTCAGTTCTGTATAGCTCCAAATGGAAATGGGTAGGATTCCGAAGACAAACCTGTAATTTCGCAGCTTCTCTGAGAATAGAAGAAGACGATATCGGTCCCACTCTTCTAGAAACCCAGAGGCTAGATTTTGATGCTGTACCCGGTACGCGAAAGCTCTACTAAGAAGTGTTTAAAAGGCTACAGAAGGCTGCAGTTAATATCTCGATAGCAGAAGCTCACCAAAATAATCCAGAAGCTCGCCACTGATATCGAAATGCTCTCCCATCTCTCCTTTTTTGACTGCTCAACAGAAATACGTGAAGTACAATCCATGAAATACTTCCTCGGTGGCATACGGGAACCTGAGGTATAGAAACAACTGCGAATAGTGGATCTCAAGGATTTAAAAAATGCCTAGAGTGTACGCCATGAAACACGTAGCAGTCCTTTCAGAAACTTGCACACACCATTGCCCAATCGGAACTACTCCAACCCAGAAGCTAGTGGACAAGTGACAGCTCGTTCAGGCAGTCTACCCACTTAAGTAAGTGCCTTAAAGCGGAACAGACGTCAGACGAAAGCGACCTTAGTATGCTAGAACTGCAGTGGTGATGAACACTTACGAAAGAACTGCAGAACACATTAGGACACAGAAGATAATGCTGCTAATCAGCAAGAAGTCACGAAAACAAATCGTGGATGTTGAGCGGAATTTGCCAGAGATTGCCAGATATTGAGAAGTCCCACATAAAATCCTTTCAGATTTCGGTTATGGTTGGTGGCAATAATGGACTTTTCAATCATGAGGCATACAAATAGAGTTCCCTTTGTATAACAATCGATACATGAGTAATTTACCATCATCCAAAACCTCAAGTCGAGATGATAGAACCAGCATGAACAGAACTTTTCCTTCCAGGATTATAGCTGAAAACAGAAATTTCCGGTAAGGCATTATGAAATATGCTAAGAACGTTAAGAGCACGAAATGAGTACTAATAATATGTTCTTTCGTTGAATTATCAAGGCCGTCATTCCGGTGACGGTTGAAACGTAAGTGCCAAAGCTAAAGTCATTGGGGAATGAGAAGTGGTTGCATCACGTTCTCCATTGAACTACGTTAAGGGGTCTCGTACACCTTAAAACCCTCAAAATCTCTGAATATGATCCTGTTGTAAGAATTGGGATAGCATATTTATTTTAAAGCTATTACTTCCAGTTTTTTACAGCTGACTACATAGCACAGCTGAATTAGTAAGCAAATATTTTGTGTTGCCACAAATGTTTTTATAATTTAATCTTCTTTGTGAGGTAATTTTTTATATGTTCACGCAATACTCCCACTTTGCGTGCACAATTTAAAACATTCTGTTATATATTTTAACTTCATAGCTAATATACAGCTTGTATAGCATCTAAAGACTACTGTGAACCAAAAATCTTAAGAATTTCATGTTAAATTCTCATTTTATTTAGAACTAAATTTATACAATGCATTTTAATAAAGAATTTTTAATATTTCCATGCGTAAAATTTCTGACTATTAAAATATTCGATATATTTTTTGGTTCAGTTAGATGATAATACTCATATAAAGAAGTCCATTAAATTTAAAGTGTGTACCAAGAACCGTTTTTAAAATATCATGCGCGCAGCAGTGAAAATTTATGTTTTGAGATAATCAAGTTTTAATGTAAATATTTTTTTAAATACTTCTCTTGTTATAAAATATATAAAATGCTTATTTTCTGAGAGATATTTTAATATTATACAATTTCGAATAGTTGGTATAAGCATAATTAATGTAAAATAAGCTGCCATCATCAAAGTATAACATATCAACTAAAAATGATTTGAAACTTCTACGCTATCAATGATACAACTAAAATTTTTCTTACAAATTGGAACTTACTTATAGGCAAATGTTTCAGGTAAAGTTCTCTGTAATGTATTATTGTATATCAAACATATAAATCATTTAATAGTTCTTCCACAGAATAACTTTAGCATACTCTAAATGATATGTATACAACTGGGAAAAAATGCATTTTAAGAAAATCGAGTTTTGATGCAAATATTTCAGTATACAACTTTCTAATAATAAAGTGCATAGTATATTTATTTTCGAAATGATATATTTAAAATGTATAAATCCTAATAAATTGCATAAGCTTTTGTCAATATGAAACACATTAAAATTACCATACTATATAAAATACCATGACAGAATGATAGCCGTGTATTAAAATACGTGTAGCATATTTGAACAAATAATTTATTTTTACATAACCACATCAGTTAAGTACTTTCAAGCATTTAAGCATATGATATGTATCATATTATGCAATATTATTTAAACATAGGTGGGAAAAAATCCTTTACGACTTATTTGAAATTGTATGCTAAACTGCTACATTCATCGAAGTATAACATATCGACTAAGAATGATAAAACTAAAACTTCCTTACAAATAAGAATTTACTTATAGCCAAATGTCTTAGCTCAAGTTCTCTGTAATATATTACTGTATATCAAACTTATAAAACATTTAATAGTTCTTCCACAATGTAACTTTAGCATACTTTAAATGCTATGTATACAACTGCGAAAAACCGTATTTTAAGAAATTTGAGTTTTAATGCCAATACTTCAGTATATAACTTTCTAATAATAAAGTGCATAGTATATTTATTTTGAAAATACATTTAAAAAGTATAAATCCTAATAAATTGCAGAAGCTTTTGTTAGTATGAAACACGTTAAATTTACCTTGCTATATACATTACCATGACAGAATGATAGCCGTATATTAAAATACATGTAGCATATTTGCACAAAAATTTATTTTTACATAACCACTTTCTTTTCTGCGTTATCTATTCTCTTGTTATCAATTTGTAAAAATCCTTCAATAGAAAACTTACTTCTAAAAAGCTGTAGCTCATTCATTACAGAATGTCTACCAACAGACCTTTCGTTAAAAGCAATTACTGCTTCATTTCCAGCAATTTGAACTATCCTACTACCAGCACGACATGTCTTTGTACAAAATTTCCAAATTAAGGAATTAAATGATTCATTAGTATTTTGTGTTTTGCCGCCAAGGCAACGTCTCAATAACGAAGGTTGTGACAAATCTATAAAAACTGGCTTTATTGCCTCCATTACAGCGACTGGTTCAGAATTTATATGCTTATAATCAGCTTTATTTTGCTTAGCTATATTGTATTTGCACCATGTGGTTTCATTTGCAGGACAAACGTCATGAATCGGCTTTTCATCACTCGATATTTTGTGGTAGTAAATTGCCCAAATGGCATTTCTGATATCACTAACAGACTCATTATATTCTCTAATCGCATTACCATAATACGAAGTTATTTCATTTATTAACTTATCTGTTAGTCTCCCTTTCCCAGACAGATTTTACCGTCATTTAATTTTACTTTTTTTCTTTCAAGTTTTAATTTGCGTAGCCATATTCCCATTCGTTTTTGAATATGTCCAACACACTCAATTTTTTCTATATTTAATGAACCATATGGTTTGGCGTCAGTTATACCTGCAAATGGTTTTGCATCACCTATGTAAGGATCTTAAGTTTTACTAACGTTTATTTTATTTTAAATCTTTACTATCACTTCTTATTTTCCACTTCCGGCCAGAATTAAAAGCGTTAACTTATTTATGCAAAATTTGTGTGGCGAACGCCAAGTACTTAAGATGTGGCTTTTTGCCAAGCGAGAGAGAGGATGGAGTTAGTCGAAGCAGGCCGCTTACCTTAGAAGTTTTACTCAGTTGCTGGTTGCCTTCCAGGCCAGAGGTTTAATCCTCGTGATAATTTTTAAACGTATTGTAGTGTTAACAGTTATCTGTACTACATACGGCTTCCTGTTAATATAAGGCCAATCTTCCACGTTTATTATTCCAAAGTTAAGTTAGAGTTTAGTTAAATATTTTTATATTCCTACGTTTAGACCACAAGTAGTGGGTCTTTGTATTCCGAAGTACGGAAATTATTGTAAAGAGAGAAAAATAAAGGGTTTTGTATACCTTTCTTGTGTATCCTGTCTACTTCCCACAGTTATTGAACATAGCTTTAGTAAGCTCTCTGTTCCGAGTCAGGTCCTTGCATATTCCCGAAGAAAGTAAGACGGAACATTGAACCTGAGAGTGGCGCCCAACGAAGAAGAATAACCATGGCCGAGTTTCAAGAAGAACCTGTGCTGCCTGCAGAAGCGGCTCAAAATCCAGAAATGCCAGCTGCCGCCCTGGAAAGATTTGGTTACATCGTCCAGACCATGCGCGCTTCGATGAAACCAGAAGCAACATTTAATGGAAACTCACCGGTAACGAGTTTTTTGGAAAAATTGGATGACCACTTCATGCTCTACCCCGTGCACGAATTTCAAAAAGATACCTTAGCTACCAGCGCTTTGAGGGGCCAAGCGCTTAATTGGTTGATATGTATAGGCAGAAGTCTCTTGGGTCAAGCAGGAAGTCCCACCTGTACTTACGAGAATTTCAAGACTGCCCTAGTAAAAGCCTTCCCTGTCGTAAGGGATCGTGCGAAATTAGAAACGGAACTTTTCAGCATATATCAGCAAAGAATCGAAAATCTCTCAAGCTGTATTTTAAGAAAAATTCACGTCTTCAAAATCTTGTATGGAAACCGTCCGTATCCTGAGATAATTCAAGTGATTTTGCCGAGGTTACTGCCCCAAGTGCAAGACTTTATTGAATTAAGAAATCCGACTACACTGGAAAAGTTATTTGAGCTAGCAATCCAGTTTGAAAGTAGAAGAACGGCGGACATTGAAAGAAGACGCCATTATCAACAGCGAAACCAATTTGGTGCGCCAAGACTACAGCAAACTCAAGCACACGGCTACGGAAGCAAAGCGAATCAGTGGGCAAGGAAACCCGAGCATTCAAAAACAGCCGGCGAACGTCGACAGTTCAATAGCAATCCAGGAAAAAAGTCTCAAGGCCAGTGGAAAAAGAAGGAAAGCACGGAAATGAAAAATAATTTAAACTAAAACGGATTTCTGCTGACGGGAGGGTGCGGAAATCCGAAGGCCACGAAAACCCCTCTTCCTTCAAGTTAAATACAGTAATGGTGAAAAATTTGACGACGAAGATTGAAGTGTTGGTAAATAATATCCCAGCCACCGCACTCCTGGATACAGGCGCGCAGTGTTCCTGTGTGGCAGAAGATTTTTTTAGGAAGTATTTTCGTAAATATCGTATATATAATTCGGATAATACGACAGTGTTAGCTGCACAAGGAGAAAGATGTAAGTGTATAGGTAAATTACCGCTGTATGTCCGTATCAAGGACGAACAAGTAAAGGTTATGTTTTTCATAGTAAAGAATCTGCAAGCACATATTATCTTAGGAATAGATTTTCTTTCAGAGGCACAAGCAACGCTAGATTTTAATGAAGCGTCCCTTAAGCTGACAATGAAACTAGTTCGTGAAGAAAAGGCTGAACCGCCGATGTTAAACCTTGACCACCTGCCTAATGAAGAGCAACGAAGAATCCGACAAGTGGTAAGTGAATTTGCTTCGTTATTTAGTGATATTCCAGGATTTACTCAGGTTACTAACCATAGTGTTGACAACGGAGATTCAATGCCAGTTCGCCACAAAGCATACCGGTATGATAAGAATAAGGAAAAAATTATAGAATGGCATATCACGGATATGCTACGTAAAAAGATCATAACGCCCATCTCAAGTAGTTTTGCTAGCCCGGTGGTTTTATGTAAGAAAAATAATGACTATCCATTGACACATCCAAAAAGGTGGAGATTCGCAATTGACTACCGTAAATTAAACTCCATAACTAAATATCCGGTATATCCGTTACCTATTATTGAAGAAATTCTAAGGAACATAACATCCACCAAATATATGACGACTTTAGACTTAACGACTGGTTATTTTCAAATAGGGGTTAGGCCTGAGGACGTGCCTAAGACTGCTTTTATAACCAAGTCTGGCACTTATGCATTTCTGCGTATGCCGTTTGGCCTTTCAGGGGCACCGGCAACATTTCAGCGATGTATTGTGTTAAGGCCTGTTCATGGAAAGTCCACATTTATCTATTTAGAGGATATCATTATTACTAGTGATAATCTCGACCAACATGTACAGGATTTAAGACAGGTGTTTTCTTTATTAAATGAAGCCGGTCTAAAAGTTAATGTCAAAAAGTGCAAATTTGCAGCCCCTGAATTAAAATATTTAGGTTACAAAATATCTCAGAAAGGAATAGAGACAGACGAATCAAAAATAATCGCTGTACAAAAGTATCCGACTCCAAACACGGCGAAGAAGCTCTCTTCTTTTCTAGGACATTGTTCATATTATAGGTCCTTTATAAAAGATTTTGCAGCTATTGCTGAACCATTGTTAAAATTAAAAAGGAAAAAGGCGAGATTCTAATGGACGGCCGAAGTCAATAGTGCTTTCGAAAAATTAAAACAAGCATTAACGCAAGCCCCTGTGTTGAAATTTCCTGAAAAGGATGAGAATTTAGAAATTTCAGCGGATGCTTCGGATTATGCGGTAGGAGCGCTACTTTTGCGAAATCAGCAGCCCGTGGCATTTTTAGCCGAATTTTAAATCAAACACAAAGAAACTATTCCGCGACCGAGAGAGAGGCACTTGCAGTTCTGTTAGTATAAATCACTATCATATCCGCTATAAAATCGTCATTAGCCAAATCTATATCATCATCAAAATCATCTAAATATTCCTCACCACACAAAACACATCATGATTTTAAACCATCGTATCTCTATCACCATCGTCAGAATAAAATAAACCACCATCACACAAATCACATCATCATTCCATACTAATCAATCGAAACTATATATCATTTACACCATCATCA
The DNA here is from genome assembly GCF_044657685.1 of Stegodyphus dumicola. Classification (NCBI taxonomy): domain Eukaryota; kingdom Metazoa; phylum Arthropoda; class Arachnida; order Araneae; family Eresidae; genus Stegodyphus; species Stegodyphus dumicola. The sequence continues at coordinate 1,760,927 of NC_140780.1, read as the reverse complement.
TTGAAGTCGTCAAATAATAAAATCACCTGAATACAAAGTACTATCACCTAAAGTTTTATTACCATCATACTCATTTAATCACATTCTTCATCACTATAACATATAATCACGATAACGTAAATAAAAAATCATCAGCAGTTAGTATAAATCCTCATCCTTAAAATACCAGCTAAATTATTTAAATCATCATCATTTAAATCAAGATTTTTTTTTTTTTTTTGGTGTTTCGCTAGTATAACATCAAAACGAACCAGTTTCATTTAGGTACAGACATGTACAGGTAAAAGTGTTGGAGCTTCATTAAAGATTGCACAGGTATACATCCCAATAACTAACCGAATACAGCACGGAGGGAAGGCCAGAAGAATAAGAATCCTACTGGTAGTTCTTTAAAGAGAGATTTAGAAGTTAGTTTTTAAGTGAGGAGGACAAAAAGGGAGAACGGGTTATAGAAGAAATGAAGAAATCTAGAAAAAGGTTCATTAGAAAGTAGTAATAATACTGTAGTGGCTAAATCAGTTATTAGCCCAATGGATGAGTCCAGATCTCGAAACTTTGTGCTGTTGGAAAAGGAGGGAAATCTAATAAAACAAGTTTTATATCAAGCTTGTACAGAATACTAGCAGCTTAGCTGCCAGCCTTCGTCTGGCTTTTAAATGTACCGGGAAAATGGCTGAAAGAAACACCAAACTTGAAACTTTAAAACAGCGTAGAATTTTACTCTGCAGAACAACTTCATAAAAAAAAGTTATTACGTATAACAAAATTACCATGAAATAAGCAATATCCCTTAATACAAATATTAATGATCTTAATAAATAAATTAACCAACTTCCCTTTGCAAAATCTTAAGAACTCAAATGGTATAAAGGAGGTTAAGAACTTTGTTTCCTAAAAAAATCACTCAAAACTTTTCAGTATCTTAAAATCAGTGAAATGAGCAACAAAGAACACAAAAGAAAACAAAAAACAAAAAAATTCTGGAAAGCAAAGTATAATTAATGATAATGCAAAGTATAATTAATGATATCCCTTGTAATGTTGCGCGCTTCCAACCTGCACGCAACAATAGTGGTGACTGCTAACAACTGGAAAGTAGACAAATTCTTGAGAAGGGTTTAAATCCCTTTTTATTCAACTTTAGAAATTACAAATGCGTGCTCTTGACGCTCGCAAACTACGCCGACCCGGCGGTAAAATAAAAATAAAAAACTAAAAAAAGAATAATAACAAGTGACTAACTACGAGGCTCTCTATACGTAACTAACCTCACCGCGTTCTAAGATACCGCTGATAATTCAGCAAACTTCTGAATATTACGTTGAAAAATTAACAACAAGAACCTAAACGCGTGGTTCTTCAATTTCTAACTAGCCACCTCCACGCTCGTGCAGCAAGAAACACACTTTCGAACTCGTTTCCCTTCTATTTAACTCAGATTACTTCCGCTGACAATTTGAATCCTTTGCGCGTTCTACTAAAATTTACATACTCTGGCATTGGCAATTCCAGGGGAAAGTAAGGCTTAACAGGAAAGATAGTTTAAACTTAAAATAAATATTAGTTAAAATAAATATAAACCCTACATTTGCGGCTGCCAGAATTTGGAAAACTTGGAAGCAGGTCCTAGAAACGACCTATTGGAAAGTTTCCACAATTCTGATCTAAATTTTAAGAGCCTCGTTGACATAAAAAAAATCTGTTATCTCACAAAAGGTAGAACAAATTTCTGTAGATACTTATTTAATTCTCTCTTCTTACAGCAACCTTTCCCGGACTTCAGCAATCAATCTGTTCTCTTCCTTCCAGTATCTGGAAGGAATAAGTATCAGTATCTTTCTAAATACATTATAATTTACACTTTCTTGACACTGAATAAGTTTTTGTTTTTGAACGATTTATTTTCCTTAGTTACTGCTTAATTCACATTCATTCAAGTATTCAAACATGAATTTAACTTTACCCTGGCTCTCCACCATGTGTGGTGTCAAACGGGAATATTCGTGTTTTAGTATTGCAACACTTCTCCTAACCACAATGATTTGTTAGAATTCAACGACCAAATAGACACACCTTACTCGACATTATACAACTCGATGAGCTACTTTAACATTCTTAAAATTCAAGTGTAGGTGGAGAACCCTACAAAACACATTCATTCTAAATTCCCCCTCATTTATCTTTAGACATGCAGGCTTTCGCTCTAAAGCATGATTTTATCTACAGTTTAATACTTAAATTTGAATTCATTGCTTTTGTGCATTTACTTTTAGCATCTAAAATTTTATGCTTCTAGACTAAATTCTACTTTTACATAACTTTCAAGCAGTTACGTATATTTACAAAATTCTAATACATATGATTTTTACAGTTTACCATAAAATGAATAAGAGAAAAATAAATTTTTACTTTACTCATTCTTCGCCAAGCTGGAGGCACTGAAACTAAAGTTGTTATTAATACAAGAATACGAAGTTATTTTTATCTTCGGCCAAATTTTGGCTTTAACATAAAAAAATTAGTCTTTCGACCAACAGAAACTGCTTCTTCCTAGATTTTATACTTAAAGAAAATAATACTTTTGCCTTAGCTAAATAAAGTAAAATAAAACTAAATCTCAACCGAGACACATTGACTTCCGTCAAAACATAGAACTTTGTATTTACGCATAACATTTCGGAACAAAAGAAAAAAAATGTTATAGAAGATTTTAACTTATGTTTGAGTTTTCGATGATTGTAACTCCGACATCCTCTTCTGGCAGAACTGCTCCCATGTTATAGATTTCATCGACGTCAGTCGTCTCCTTAGGGTCCTTCGAGTGTCGTCCACGTTGCTTCTTCTTTTTCGCCCTCTGCATGCTGGCCTCTTGGAGTGGTAGTCGTCGGGTTGCTGTCTTTTCCGTTTTGCCCCTGGACGGCTGGTCTTGGCGTCCTCCGGTCTGGAATCGTGCTTGGATTTCTTCTGTTGGTGGTGGTCTTTTCGTTCCTCCTGCCGTCTTTTCGTCCTCGGGAACGGCGGCCTTGTTTGCACCTGACTCTCTGGCCCTGGAAGCATTCTCCTCGATGCAGAATTTCTACTGCGATAAGTTGTAAGTGGTGTTTTCCTCTTTACCAAAGTGTCTTTACGCGGCGGCTTTGCTTTCTTGTATTTCTTAAATGCTGGAGTCTGACGTTTTCATTTCTTCTTTTCGGTACCGTCGCATGACTTATAGAACGGCTAGGTTTCTCTTCTTGTTCTCTGCTTCTTGGGTTGTGGAACGGGTGACGTTATTTCTGGACCTTCTACTTCTTTTACACTTGAGTCCTGCAAGAAACTTTCAAGGATTTCAAAATCATTTTGATTATAATATTTTTCACCTGGTCGGGACTTGCTTTACAGATTTCCCCTCTCTCGTTGTTAAGGTACAATACGACTCCCTTGATTTCCTGAATTACATAGGGCCTTCAAATTTTGGAGCTAACTTTGCAGTAAAATTGTCTGGGGCACTTGATAAAGAAAATTTCCGCTTCAACACTTTATCTCCAACTTTAAAATCTGCTTCACGGCGTTTTCTATCATAGTATAACTTTTGCCTATTTCTTGCCGTATCCGATCTTTTAACCGCCTGGTCAATAAGTGTTTGCACATCTTTCTGTTTAAATTCTTGGTCTCTTTGTTGCACAAAGAATAATTTATCTAATGGCGTAATTAACTTTCGTCCTAAAAATAATTCTGCTGGGGTTTTCCCGTAGTATCGTGATTTGCCGTTCTTAAAGCATAAGCTAACATATTTATGTAGCCATCCCAGCGCTTGTGATGTGTGCTAACATAACTTGGATTTATTTTTACAATGTTTTTATTAACTCCTTCTGCTATGTTTGCCTGTGGTCTATACGGAACCATTTTGATATGGCGTATGCCAAGTCCAGTGCATATGTTTTCAAATATTTGGCTAACGAATTGTTTACCGTTATCGCTAGGTACTTTTTTCGGTGCACCGTATTTATGTATCTGTGTAATGTATCTGTGTAAGAATGCATCTGCGACTGTTTTGGCTGACGCGCGTTTAAGTGGAAGAATTTCTGGCCATTTTGAAAAATGATCTACAATTACTAAAAGAAAACGATTTTTATTTAACTCACTGGTGGAAAGGACCAAGAAGATCTTTGCCTAAAATTTCATTCGGAAATGTAGCGCGAATGTACCGGCCGGGCTGTAATTAATATCATTTATTAACTGACATTTATTGCAGGACCTGACATACGCAGTTACTATTTTGTATATTTGCGGGAAATATACCGCTTCGCGTACCCTTTTTAAAGCCTTTCTGACCCCTAAATGACCCGCTGTTTTCGCGTCGTGTAATTCCATCAAAATGCTTATACGAAGCGAGGCTGGGATGACTGGTTTGTATTCCAGATTTTCGTTTGTTGTTTTCGTATAAAATAATAAATTATCTATTATTTCATAGTTTTCTGCTCTATTTCTTATCTCATCGATATCTGTGTGTTCAAAGCTTTCGGGGTCTTTCAAATACGCATAGATACTTCCAAATTCAGGATCAGCTTTCAATTCAGCAATAATTGTATCTCTAGAATCTAAAATTTTTTGAAGTCAACACAGCGCATTTAAGTTCATTGCCTTCATCGTCCAGTTTTATACGAGAAAGTGCGTCAGCTACATTGTTTTCCTTACCCGGTTTATATTTGATTATGAGATTATATTCTTGGAGTTTTAAAGCCCATCTTATTAACCTGGGCGTTAGGTTTTTCCCCGAGTAAAGTCTACCAACAGCCGCATGATTCGAAAAGACTGTTACAGGCGCTTTGCCGAAATAAACTCGAAATTTGTGTACACCCATTAATACGGCTAATGTTTCTCTCTCTGTAGCTGTATAATTCCTTTGTGTATGATTCAACGTTTTACTAAAAATTGCCAAAGGATGGCCATTTTGCATAAGAACCACACCCACACCATAGTCCGACGCATCTGCTGCAATTTCCAGGTTTTCGTCCCCCTCCGGGAATTTCAAAACAGGGGCATTGATAAGCGCTTCTTTTAACCTTTCGAATGCGGTATTTGCTTCTGCTGTCCACATGAATTTACTTTTCTTTCTTTTAATTACTAACAAGGGTTCAACAATATTAGCAAAATCTTTTATGAATGGCCGATAATAAGAACATAACCCAAGGAAAGAAGAAATTTTCTTGGCGGTGTTGGGAGGTGGGAAATTCTTGATTGCTTTTATTTTTGAATCTTGAGTTTCTATACTCTTTTGCGAAATTTTTAACACAGATATTTAAGTCTTTAGTTGCGAACTTGCATTTTAAGGCGTTAATTGTAAGACCGGCCTCTTTTAATAATTTAAAAACTTCTTCTAGATCTTTAATATGTTGTTCCAAGATACTACTCTTTATAATTATATCATCTAGATAGATTAAAGTCGATTTTCCTAGGACAAGCTTTAGAACAATGTCCATAGCTCTCTGGAATGTTGATGGGGCCCTACACAACCCAAAGGACATGCGTAAAAATGCATAAGTGCCCGATTTTGTTATAAACGCGGTTTTATGTATGTCTTCGGGTCTAGATAACTAGTTGGGGCAATTTTTTCCCACCCAAGTTGGGGCAATTTTTTCCCACCCTAGTTGGGGCAATTTTTTCCCACCCCAGTTGGGGCAATTTTTTCCCACCCCAGTTGGGGAAATTTTTCCCACCCCCAGTTGGGGAAATTTTTTCCCACCCTAGTTGGGGCAATTTTTTTCCCACCCCCAGTTGGACAATTTTTTTTCCACCCCAGTTGGGGCAATTTTTTTCCACCCCAGTTCGGGCAATTTTTTCCACCTTACTTGGGGCAATTTTTTGCACCCTTTTTTGCACCCTAGTTTGGGCAATTTTTTCCCACCCCAGCAATTTTTTTTGCACTCTAGTTGGAGCAATTTTTTTGCACTCAGTTGGGGTAATTTTTTTACATTTACATTAATAATTTATTTATCATTTATTTAATTATCCGTTTTAATTCTAAAAATAAAATTGAAAAGCAAAAGAGAAAAACATATAAAAATAATCTTATTATTATATTTAACTATCCGTTTTAATCTTCTTTTATTGAAACTCCAATTCCGAACAATATATGTAAGAATAATTAATCTTGTTATTATATTTAATTATCCGTTTTTATCTTCTTTTATTGAAACTCCAATTCCGAACAATGTAGGTATTAGAATTCGTCTATTTGCATTAATAATTTAGCATTTATTTAATTATCCGTTTTAATTCGCATTTAACATTATTATTTATTAGTAGCGTCTCGCCCTAGCAGTGAACTTGCTTCACGCATGCGCAGTGACAAGCTTCGGTGGCGTTATTGGCTGCTGTCCGTTATACAGGATTGGCGATGCATCATCAGATCAGCTGAAGACATGTTATTCCACTAAATTCCACGTTGCAGAAGTTAAGCCTGAATAAGAAGTTTGAAGTTAGTTATGGTGTTACTGATTTTTTTATATTTAGCGTCATTAGTATGGAAGGTAACATCTACAAAGGCAGAATTGCGTTTACGCGTGCGCGTAAGACCTTTACGGCTACGAATATGAGTGTGCGCATGCGCGTTTAATGTATAACGGACGGTATAAATTATCTAATTCAGTTAATGTTGCAGATTGCGTTGTTCCTTAATCTTCGAATTGGATCCGGCTTATTATTTTTTGCAGACTGTTAGAGCAATTTTATAAAAGTAAGCTTGAACTTTCGATTATGTCAAATAGAATTTCCGATATATATTTACTAATATGTAAAGAATCTACAAAGCGAAAGTACGTTTCGAAATCCATTAACAGAAGTGGAACAGAAAGTGGAATTGCTGCAAAAAATGGATAAAGGCATATCCTTTGATTATCTAATCATTCCGAAATATGTTTATCAATTTCACTCTACTCTGCTGTGGGAGGGAAACGACGCGGCGCGCAATGAATTGGAAGTTGATCTGTCAGCACTATCCTTATCTTCAGGGCAGATGTTTTCATTTTATTTGGCTTATAATTCCCTACTAAATGTAGTATTTCATCTCGATGTACTCCGTCTTTGATATGATTTAAATAAAGTTCGACGTCATTATAATTCGTTTCCGATAGTGAAGAAAGTGACGCAGAGTTTATTGAAAACGAAAATTATAGACAGCAATTATTGACAGCAATTATAGGACTTGAACAGCGGAACTTTGTAACTAAACAAGAAATTATGTCTGTTTAATAGAATTAAAGAGAAAGTATAGTCACATGAAACGAAGCAACTTAAACAACTTACATTGAAAGAAATGTTTAATAAAGTAAACAAATGTATTTCCACATTTGTATGGTTTGAGTCACTATAACTAAAGAGTTCTGCGAATTTGTAGATGTAGAATGTGAAAAAGGATCTTCAACATAACAACAACCGTTTTCTTTTACTACTTCCAACTATTGCAAAATTCTTGAAATCTACAAAGGACTGAAATCTTATTTTATTTCACAAGAACACCTTGCAGAGATGACAATGATTGTAGTGAAATGTACTATTTGTGGTTTGTGCAAAGGCAACTTAAATTATTTAACAAAATTATCTATTAAGGAAAGTACAAAAGCAACTGCAACTGATATTGCCAATGAAATTGAAATGTAGAATTTTAGAATACTACAAAATGATGAATTATTAATCGTACAAAAGTTTACATTTTATGATAGATGTTTTGCTTACACTGAGCTATGAGACAACAGTTTTGGCGGAGCTGACTCTTTTATTTATATAAACAACAGTGAATTAACACGATATCAAACTGAAGCTTCAGATTTAAAAAAATTAATGAAAATGTCGCACATTATACAATTAACACGGATCTATTTTTCGAAGAATTAATGATTTCAAAAGCTTTTTGGTGAGCCAATTATAAAATGCATATTTATGGATACATGTTTTCAGTCGTTTCATTGAAAAATACACTTCATTGCTCAGTTCCATTCAAATAATAGAATACATTTCCAAGGATGCCAAACACATCCACACCAGTCCAAAGAGTATTCTCATTAATGAACGTGATATGGTTTGCAGAAAGAAGTAAAATGGCTGAACCAAAGGTTGTAGTAAGCTGCAACATTAATAGTGAACAAAAACTGCAGTGAATTTTTCGATGCCATTAAAAATAACAAAGAATTTTTAAAGAAATTTCACACTAGTGAAAAACACGACTGAATGAGGTATGTTGAATCACCAGAAATTTATTTTAACTCATTGCTAATTTTTTGTTAACAACTTCTTTACCTGAAAGTAATACCTATACTTTTTGAATTACTACTAAGGTAAGATAATGTAATCAATATGAAAAGAAAGGACCACAGTATGTTATTTTGCTGAATGCTTGTTAAAAGATGAACTTTTATGATAAATGAGATTAAATTAATTATGTTAAGCTCTCAAGAATTATTTGCCAAGATCTTTTATGATACCTGTAAATATGAAATAAAAAAATTGTAAAATGAGGTTAAATTAATTGATTATGTCAAAGGACTGGAGAGTTATTTGCTTAGGATGAGACATGCCTTTAAGGAAAGCATGAATTTAAAAAAAAAATGTTGATAACGGTATAATATAAGATGAAATATAAAACAAATAATATAAGATGAAATATAAAACAAAAATACATTTGGAAATAAATGTAAAATACGGTTAACTGATTATTGCATGATACAAAAACACATGTAATTGCTACAACATTAATTTAGGCAACTCGAAAACATCATCAACACAAGCGAAAAAAAGATAACGTCTATTTCCCTATACGGTTTTTAAGTCCCCAGTAAATAAATTCTCATATATTTGTGCACAATGCGCACCCCGTATGTTTTTTTAAGCACCTAGCAAAGAAATGCTCGCATAATTGGGCACAAAGTGACGGAATTTCACGCATTCCACAACACTTCACTCAATTCTTTGACTTGACTTACGAATCATAGAAATCTCAAATCATCGCCAAGCCAAACATACATAGATGTTCTTCGTTCGGCCAAGCGACGAAGGTTACCATGCTGAAAATATGCCTATTGCGCATATGGTAAAATGGTCACGTTATCCACGCAGCAGAAGCGAAGTAAAATGGTCACGTGACCTTCAATATGAGCCCTCAGAAGTTTTCCCTAAATCCCTCCCGTTACTCCGGATTCTACAGTAACCTAAGGCTCCTATAGAGCCTTACAGTAACCTAAACGTCAGCAGAAAGTTGTCGGGGTCGGTAGCCGGGTTTGGCGGTGATCTCCCCCACCGGCCGCCGTAGCCAGGTCGCCAAGAGCGAAAACTGCCAAATATTCCAAATATCCGAAAACTGCCAAATATTCTTACACATATATATATTTTTTAGACCAAAGGGGCAATTTGCCCAGAAGGGCTATTAATTTCATTTTGGCATTTTGCGTTGGTTCACTATAAACGGTGTTTCACTTTTCGAATTTTTGCCCCAAAATTTGCCCAAGGCCTTGTATTACATTCAAAGAAATTAAATAATGAGGAATCTGCATGTTTCTCGTACTGTGAAAAAAGAATGGTACCTACAGACATCAAATTTTGAATAGCGTAGTCCTCCACTCGAATATGGACATCTGGAGGCCCAAATTTGGAATTTTTTTATTATCTACTTCATATTTTGTAAAACTTTAACGGATTTTTGATTCACAAACTCAATGATTTCAAAGAAAGCAATGGCAATACTCTATACGGGGGGGGGGACATTTTGATCTCCAGCGTACAAGATTGTATATTGGAAATTCTGAATATATGCTCTTTTTGCCTTACTCCATCTATCTAACCTCCGTGTTCGCACCTAAACTTGATTTTTCCTCCTGTGGCCAGAAAGACTTATAGTGGGTGCCAAACAACACGTCTGTCTGTCTACGCTCTCAGTTTTTCATTATATCGTCAGCTTTCAGCTATATCTGAATTCGGTCCTGATAACAGAACAACACCAAATAGAGGTGCTCATTTCCGTCGTAGCTACTGTATGACCTTAGGACCTGCTGTATGTAGGGTTTAAGTTGTTAAGTTGCTAAAATAGTTGTTATGTTACTCCAATGTCGGGTCCAATCCGTCATTAGACGTTGACCACTGCTAAAACCAGAAGCGGTGGTTAATTTATTATGGAGGCAACAAATAAGTGGGCTCCCGCCTTTGTTCCTGTTTCAAATTAATCAATTTCTGAACTTATTTTAATAACTTCGGACGAATGGAAATATATTTCGCAAAGAAAACCTTTTTAATTAACAACAAACCTCTTTATTTAGAATTCTAAACATATATATATATATATATATATATATATATAAAGGAATAGCCCGTGCGTTATCACGCTGAGACAGAAAAGCATATGTAAACAAAACATCACTGTTGCCATAAAAATTCTACCTTATAATGAACTTATTAAATTATTAATCCAAAGGGGCTTAAGGACAATTGTTTTCGTTTTGCGATTTTGCGTTGAATCACTATAAATGTCCGTTTCACTTTTCAAACTGTTGCCACCAAATGTTAGAGTCTTGCATTATATTTGAAGAAATTAAATAATGAAAAATTCGAGTGGCTCCTAAACACTATACCATCTGGGGGGGGCAAAATCTTTTTATTATAAATTAATTTTAATAGAAAAGTTATTTTAACATATGTGGGTTTAAGAAAGAGCAGCGAAAATTTCCCAAAAACCCAAGAACATGAATTTTGGCAGCATAGTTTTGTCAAAAATTGCGCGATTTGGCAACACTGCGTTGCAACGTAAAGCTGATTCGCTGGTTGTGGTAGCGCCAAAGAACAAATGCGTAGTTTACTGTGTGCTTTGGTTTTTAAAAGTTCCGAGACTTGAATGGATATGGAAGCGGTTGATGAAGAAGAACGCTTCAAAAGGCTTGCTTTGTATGTATTCACTTATATATATTTTTTTCATACATTTAAATAAAATCAGGAAGCTAAAACAAAGTTAAAACTATCATGGTAACCAGAAGTAAGGTTTCATCGCCAAAATTTTTAAAAAATTGTCGCGAAGCGAAGGGGCACTCAGTTCTACATTAGAGCGAAAATATTTATATTCGTGATCCATTTGTACATAGAAATTCAGTATACAAGTAAAGTAAAATGTTTGATATCCAAATGTAATCTAATATGTGTAGTTTCCTAAAAAAGTGCCAGAATATTTAAATGTGCGAAACTAAAAGTATAAAATGTTAGTTTCCTTGAATTATGCGTTTTCTTAGTCTTCATTTTATAATAAATCCAGATGTAAAGTATAAGTTCAAAAATAGGCTGATCGTATTTTCTTCATATCACAGTTAAGTTGACCATTATTCGGCTGATCTTTAGAATATGGTAACTGGTAGTTTAGCGACATTTTGCAGGTGATAAAGGTTACTACCTGGGACTTTGGTAATAATGTGAGCAGTACTCAGTTCCGATTACGCATTATTTTGTCTGAGGGAAATGAGAGATCGTGGGATATGTCATGTGATATTAATGGACGAATTACGGTTCTTTAATCGGAAAAGGGGGGGAAAAATCTGGAAATTTTGTATTTGGCTTTATTCTGTGTTGTGTTAAACAGTGTTCCTTAATTTAGAGGTAAAAGTTTTTGGATATTTTATTTATTTTATACGTGGAAATGTTCATGTTTGGAAAGGGTATATACTTTTTCGCTATCAGGTAATTTCATATATGTTCTTTTTACCGGGTTTAAAGATTCAGAAAATTGTCATGTATTTTTGTGAAATTTTTCTAATTTATGAGAAAAAAGTAGTGTACATGGATATAGTTAAGAGTGTGCACAATGCCATTTTTGTGTAATTCTGGGATGTTTTTTTAAGTAAAAATAAGTCGACGTGTACATGGTTTATGTGTATGTGTTATTTTGAAAAACGCGTAAGGAGTATGGTATTGTGCACTTTTTCCCAATTTTGCAGTGAATATTTGTCATGATTAAGCAGTTTTGTTAGATAAAATTTCTAGCATAAGTGTAATTTGGCTATTAGATTGTTGGAAGAACTGTTCAGTAGATAAAAAGAAAAGAAACATGGGTATCCATGTACCACCAAGTTTCGCCAAGGGGTACCCTAAACTATACTTTTACTGCATTGTCATCACAATGAAAAACAGCTGATCTTTGAAATATGGTAACAGGTAGTTTGGCGACATTTTGGAGGCGATAAAGGTTACTACCTAGGACTTTGGGAATAATGTGAAAAGTTTTCAGTTCCGATTACGCATTATTTTGTGTGAGAGAAATGAGAGATCATGAGATATGTCATGTGACATTAATGGACGAATGACTGTGTCTTTAATCGGAGAAGGGGGTATATTGTAAAAATATCTGCTGTACTTTATAGGAGTAGTTTCATTCTATGTTCTGTGAAACAGTGTTGTTTAATATTTGGATTCCATGGCCGTATATAAAGTAAATCCGAAATTTTTATTACGTTTATGTGTAATTGAAAAGAATTGCTTAATTGCGGATAAGTATGAATGTCCAATATGTGGGAATGAAATGAGATTGTGTGAAAGGAAGGATATTACAGATAGTTTGAATGGCGGTGCAAGAAACCTGGTGAAAATGGACATTTTGTGATCCGCCATGCACTCAAGATTCTGTAGAAGATTAGGTAAGTTAGTATTTTTAATTATTTGAAGTTATTATTTTTATGCATTGTTCTAACTGTAAGGAGTAAATAAATTAATATGGTATTATTGGAAAATTGTTATTAGCACTGATTTAGTTTAAAGTAATTAGGATTGTAAGCTAATTTTTATTAATTTAATGTATGTGCTTATTTATATTTCAAGTAGTGTTTTTTAATTTAATTATATTTTAATTTAATGATCGTGATTTTGAGAGTTATATGTTTGTAGTATTTTGGAATATGTTTGAGTAGAAGTAAATGTGCATGGAAAGAATTTAAGTATTTGACACTAACTATTTGTAATCATTTTTAATGTTTTGTTATAAATTCATTGGTGATGTTTATAATAGATAATTTAGAGGTAAAAGTTTTTGGATATTTTATTTATTTTATACGTGCAAATGTCTATCCTTGGTATATACTTTTTCGCGATCAGGTAATTTCATATATGTCCTTTTTACCAAATTTAAAGATTCACAAAATTTTCATGCATTTTCGTGAAATTTTTCTAATTTATGAGAAAAAAGCAGTGTACGTGGATATAGTGAAGGGTGTGCGCAATGCCATTTTTGTGCAATTCTGGGATTTTTTTTAAGTAAAAATAAGTCGACGTGTACATGGTTTAGTTATATTTTAATTAAATGATAGTTATTTTGTGACTTTTATGTTTGTAGGAATTTGGTATACGTTTCAGTTGAAGTAAACGTGTATGAAAATAATTTAAATATTTGACACTAAGTATTTGTAACTATTTTTAATGTTTGCGTATAAATTCGTTGGTGACGTTCATAATATAATAGATAATTTAGAGGTAAAAGCTTTTGGATATTTTATTTATTTTATACGTGGAAATGTTCATTCTTGGAAAGGGTATATACTTTTTCACGATCAGGTAATTTCATATATGTGCTTTTTACCGGATTTAAAGATTCACAAAATTTTAATGCATTTTCGTGAAATTTTCTAATTTATGACAAAAAAGCAGTGTACATGGATATAGTGAAGAGTGTGCGCAATGCCATTTTTGTGCAATTCTGGGATGTTTTTTTAAGTAAAAATAAGTCGACGTGTAAATGGTTTATATGTATGTGCTATTCTGAAAAACGCGCAAGGAGTTTGCGATTGTGCACGTTTTCCCAATTTTGCAGTTAATATTTGTCATGATTAAGCAGTTTTGTTACATAAAATTTCTAGCATAAGTGTAATTCGGCTAGTAGATTGTTGGAAAAAGTGTTGAGTAAATAATAAGAAAAGAAACATGTCTTTACTTCGTGAAGACAAAATGGCGGCGGGAAAAAAAAAAATAGAGGGTTGCTGTAGCAGAGTTGGTCACCAAATTTTCGCCAAGTTACCATAATCCAAAGATCAACCTGAAAAACTTCTTTTATATCATCCTCGTTTTTTACACCTTATCCACATTTCTTTATAAAATCCGTTAATTGGAAAATTTTACCTTTGTTTTCCTGGCTCTAGTGTAGAATTGGGTGCCCCTTCGATTGGCGACAATTTTTTTAAAATTTTGGCCGTGAAACCTCACTTCTGGTTACCACGATAGTTTAAACTTTGTTTTAACTTCCCGATTTTATTTAAATGAAAATAGATTGATGTGTACATGGACATATTTAAGGCAGTGCGCAATGTTTAGTTTGTGCAATTTTAGGATGTTTTTTCAAGTAAAAACAGATCGATGTGTACATGGACACAGATCTTGTGCAGCTCTTTGACTTCTTATTTTGGTTTTGGCCAACCAGCGGCCGAGCGGTAGAGTCGCTGAACACTGGTAGTTCGATCCGAGGTTCAAATCCCACGAACGGGCTGGCTGCATGTGTGTTTTCGTCGTTTTCCCCATGTGTAACGTGTATACAAGCCAGTTTTCCTTAGAAAGTCCTCCATGAAGGCATCCCTCCCCTTAGGCAGATAGCCCTCGAGACTTTGCCATAATTAAATTACTTAACCAAACCTAACCTTATCATGGTTTTTGTAGCGGCCATCTTGAAATTGTGTCTTCCTGGCGTTGATCTTGGCGTCAAGAAAGAATCGCCAATAAACAAGGGGCACCCAATTGTAAACTTTTACCGTTTTGCTATATCTGAAAACCTTGAAAATTAGTGGCTATCATCATCAAATTTAGCTATCCTTCACTGTACATATTTGGCTATGCATCATGAGCTTGGCGACTAACGACAAATTGTTCCGTTAAATTTTATCTTTCTTCTATTGCGCGCTGAGACAATTATGCCTGAATTATATTAGTTTTGTTATATATTATACTTATGTCTATTTCTTGCACGTCCTTAAGGCTTATTATAGTTCTGAATAAATAAATTCCCACATGCATTTAAGCCTTACTGAGGGCCGGCGCCGGATATCTTACTGCCTTGATGCAGTCTCTGTGGGTCCTAAATTCTCCAAGTCTGTGTGGCCATCCGACCCCTGGCGCTGGTTTTGGGTTTATGTGAATAACAAATCAGGGTACTTTTCCGTTTCGCCGGCGCAAATCTCGCCAAGTAGTCTTTATTGGCGACAACATACAGTATACACATAAAAAATGTTAAAAAAATGTTAGTTCTAAGAATTCTTTTTTTGAAGACATAAACATTTTAATATCGCTTAAAATTTTATAAAAAGCCAATAAATAAAGACAATAAATTTGTAAAAACACATTAATTTAAGAATTTACTATGCTTTCACGGTTCAACATTCTGATTCGCCGGTTTATATCACGTGACCCCAAGCGATCTCATCTCACGTAAACTACTCTACAAAAATCTAATGCTCTCAGTAATTATCTACATTAATTTCAAGTTAAATCTTAATTTGGAACACAAGTTTAAATGCAAGAAATATTTCAATTCGTGCGAATAGCTTACTCAGAAATTATGTAAAACTGCAGTGCTTTACTTTGCTAATGCATTCTCGTTAGAATTGATGAATTTAACCCTTGACTTTACCTTTTCTATATTTTCGGCTTCGGGTAAGCACTGTGATTGCATCCTAATTAACTTTATTACCAAAAATGGCCTTAGACATAAAACTGAACTATCTGATAAAAATTCTATGTAATTATATGCCAGTATTGAAAGAAACAATCAATCTGATAAGAAAAAGCTGCGACTTGTTTTGAAAATGAGGCTTAAAAGGTTACCAGCGAGAATGTTCCGTTTGGCATCGGTTGTACCATTATTGGCGACTTTATCGCTTGCGCCGGCAAAACGGAAAAGTACCCAAATCAGTTATTCTTAATTCAAATAGCCATAAATTTAATCTTTGGGTCTATGAGTATCATCAACGAAATCTAATGGAAAGAAATGTTTGGTAAATGTTTCCTCGTAAACGTTTTTTAGCACATTTAACTTAAATCTGTAATCATCGTCAAGCGTAATGTCAACATATAAGGTTACCATACTCCTTTATTATTCAATTACTAACAAAAAAAATTGTTTAGGCATCCCTACATGAGTCATTACTGAAGTTGTCATGTTTTGATAAACATGCGGTGATGAGAGGAAAGTATAATAAATAATGATTCCTCAGGTTGGCGTCAGATCAACGATGTATCTATGTGGAATGTTTTGGTTTGAGATGTGTACCAAAAAGCAGATACGCAGCAATGAAACCAAATTACTGATCCTGATCGTACATATTTATGCTAAAAGGTTTGTTTCTTCAATAACAAGGTATTTCATTTAGTGTCAAAGTGAAGTTAAGAATTGACACTCTCCAG